>NW_013574020.1:1250-2919 GCF_000499745.2 Eimeria mitis | reverse complement strand
CGCCTATTGAAGAGGTTGAGGCTATTGAGGCCATCGACGTAGACGACGACGGTGAGCAGCAGCAGCAGCAGCAGCAGCAACAGCAGCAGCAGCAGCAACAGCAGCAGCAGCAGCAACGGCAAGAGCGGCAAGAAAGACGTGGAGGGCCCCCCCGGCAGCAACTGGAAGAAGCAAAGGGGCTGACGGGCCCCTGGAGCCAGATCTTCGGGGGCCCCCGCAAAGCAGCAGCAGCAGCAGCAACTGCAGCAGCAACAGCAGCAGCAGCAGCAGCAGCGCCGCGAGCTTCACCCCGAGACAGGAGAACGAAGTCTATCGCAAGTTCTAGCAGCTCGCCCCCAAGCAGCAACAGCAGCAGCAGCAGCAACAGCAGCAGCAGCAGCAGCAGCAGCAGCATTCAGGCATCCAGGGGGGGGCCCCCAAGAGGGGTACTAACAGCTAAGCAGAAGGAGGCAATGCTGCGGCGTCAGCAGCGTCAGCAGCAGCAGCAAGAGCAGGAGCAGCAGGAGCGTGTGCGTGTGCTGCAGCAGCAGCACGCAGCAGCAGCAGCAAGCCGTCAGTGGCTAGATAACCTTTCTTCTCTGCTGCTTCCTTCTTCTTTTTCTTCTTTCTCGCTGCAGCAGCTGCTAGCAGAGATGCCACAAACAAACAAATCCTCCTGGGGTGTATGTACAGCTGCTGCTACTGTCTTTCTATCTGGCCCCTTTGTATTCACCTCAGAAGCAGCTCTTCGTGCTGCTATTGAGGCTGCAGGTAAGATATAAAACTACACCTGCTGCTGCTGCTGCTGCTGCTGCTGCTGCTGCTGCTGCTGGAGCTGTTGCTGCTGCTGCTGCTGCTGTTGCTGCTGCAGCTGGCTAGAGCGTGGGGTTTGCTTCGTTCAGGTGTATTGACAACGCGGTGCCGGCGGCGGGCTCGTTGTACAGTAACGGGGTGTCTAGCCCCCACAGCAGCAGCAGAACCAGCAGCAGCAGCAGCAGCAGCAGCAGCAGCAGGAGAGGCAATGGTAAGCGAAACCCAAGTCCTAGAGGCTCTCGGAATATCGCTCGAAGCAGCAGCAGCAAGATTCATGCCGCTGCACCCCCGCAGCTGTCAGCCTCTTGCTGCACTCGTCAGCAAGACCCTTGGCGGCGTGCTGCAGCAGCGGCAGCAGCTGCTGCTGGCCCAGCACCAACTGCAGCAGCAGCAGCAGCAGCAGCAGCAGCAGCAACTGCAGCACGAACACCTTCAAAAGCAAGAACAAAACGAACACCAAGAGGAACGGGTGCAGGCACAGCCCGCAGAAGATGAAATGCAGGTTGATCAGCAGCAGCAGCAGGAGCAACAGCAACAGCAGCAGCAGAAGCAAGAGCAGCAGCAGCAACAACAGCACAACGAAGAGATGGCTGCTGAAGCTGAGCAGCAGCAGCAGCAGCTGCTGCATCTGCAGCAAGACGAGAAAGAGGAAGGAAAGGAAAACCAGCTGAGTCATTGGGATGCCCAGCAGCAGCAGCAGCAACAGCAGCAGCAGCAGCAAGAGCAACAAGAACAGAAGCAGCAGCAGAAGCAGCCGCAGCAGCAACAGCAGCAGCAGCAGCAGCAGCAGCAAACTGGGGGTGAACTGGATCTGCTGTTTCTTAGAGAAACTTGGCCTGTAGCTTTCAGGCCTGTTTCTGCTGCTGAGGTGGGGGGG
>NW_013574020.1:1037-1150 GCF_000499745.2 Eimeria mitis | reverse complement strand
AACAGAAGCAGCAGCAGAAGCAGCCGCAGCAGCAACAGCAGCAGCAGCAGCAGCAGCAGCAAACTGGGGGCGAATTGGATCTGCTGTTTCTTAGAGAGACTTGGCCTGTAGCT
>NW_013574020.1:0-937 GCF_000499745.2 Eimeria mitis | reverse complement strand
GCTGCTGCTGCTGCTGCTGCTGGGCAGCAAGCTGGAGCAGCAGAACCAGCAGCAGCAGCAGCAGCAGCAGGAGCAACAGCAGCAGCAGGAGGTGCAGGACAAGAGAAAAAAAAACGGCGTCTTCGAGGGGGGCCCCCAGGCGATGACAGGGGGCCCCCTGTACCCTCCCCAGGTGTATTGGTGGTGCTGATGCCGCCCAGAACAGGCGGAGAAACCTTAGTTCATCTTGCTGCTCTTGCTTCTCGTTTTGCTGCAGCACGAGAGGAGACGCTGCGGGAGGCTACGCATATAGAAGGGCTGATGCAGGCCTTCATGTCTCACCCTTGTGAGCCAAAGACACAGCAACCACCAGCAGCAGCAGCAGCAGCAGCAGCAGCAGCAGCAGCAGCAGCAGCAGGAACAGCAACAGAAGCAGCAACAGCAGCAGACACGGCAAAAGCAGCAGAAAAAGGAGAGGCAGCAGCAGAAGCACCGCTGCAGCCGCTGCTGCGACTCAGTATGTATGATCTCTGGTCCTTATCTAAGAAGCACCTGCAGCGTCTGCTGCTGCGTAAAAGGGAGGGGGGCCCCCGGGGGCCCCCCGCAACCCAAGGTGATGATTCCTCTGCTTCTGCTGCTGCGCGAGCTGCTGCAGCAAACGCAGCATCAGCAGCAGCAGCTCCTGATGTATGTATTGCTGTATGGAGAGAAGGAGAAGATGCTGCTGCAGCACGTGCAGCAGCAGAGGGCCTCATAGAGGACGCTCTAAAGGATGTAGGTGGTAAGGGGGGCCCCCGTGGTTCTGCTGCTGCTGCTGCACGGCAGCAGCAGCAGCGCAGCAAAGCTGCAGATACACCCGAAGACGATGCAGCAGATGCATGCCGCAACCTCGTCGCCTTTGTGGAGCTCTCAAGGCCCCCCAGGGAAGCTTTCATTCAGCGGTAAGAGTACATCTCCT
>NW_013574019.1:2132-3637 GCF_000499745.2 Eimeria mitis | reverse complement strand
CCGCACAGGCCCCTGTAGATATAGGCAACCAATGCGGAACGCTATGCGTACGACCTACGAGGCCGTAGCTGCTTCTGTTTCCCTTTCTTTGTGGCTTTCCAGTCGATCCCGACAGTTAAGCCTTTAGTCTGAGCGAAATGCGGTAAGTCTTCGGTTGCTCCATAAGCTATTACGCGTGCCCGCAGCTACATAACACCTGCTTCGGAAACTACGTAGATTGCCGCAGGCACGGCAACGATGCATGCCCGCGGAGGACGTTAGCTGCCGCCAAAATGCCTAAACGAGACCCGTTTGCCTGCTCGCGTTCACTACCACTCCAGCATCTCTATTAAGCATCTAGCCGCTTTCAAGCAGCTCTTGCAACCCGCTACGCAGGCGTTCGAAGTGGCTCGCCGCTCGACACGGCCGTAGAGCTGACAGGCAACGTAGGCAGCTGCAGTGCACTATATTTGACAACGAAAGTGCCAAGTAGATGGCTCAGGCAAAGCAAGTGAATCACCTGAAGAAACTTATCGCACCTACACTACCGACAGCAGGGAAGTGCCAAGTAGGCATGAGACTCCATCTGAACCGCCATTACTAGGATCGGCTTTTCACAAACTCATGTAGGACNGCCAAGTAGGCATGAGACTCCATCTGAACCGCCATTACTAGGATCGGCTTTTCACAAACTCATGTAGGACCATCGCGACGTTTCTCGACAGAGGAAGCATTTGCACGTCTGGCACATCTACGCGTAGTCGAGGCTTCATCGAGCATAAACATGGGGGGCCCTCCCCTAAGTTAATGCGAAGGACGTTCGTCGCGTTTGCATTTTGCGGAACTCCAAGGATGGCTACTCTTGCGTTATGAGTTGCCTTACCATCTGAAAAAAGAAGAACGAGGCAGCATTTACAAAATTGCATTTCACTGCGCTACAGACGCTCGTGTGGCGTGTAAAAGCTTTTTCAATCGCTATTGTCAGACAGTCCTAAACGTAATCATTGCTGCTGTAACGCCGTCTGTCGATTGCCGCTTCGCACGCAGGAACGATCTTCATCCACTAGCTCTCGTCGTATGGCTCTCTAAAATGAGCTCGCCCATTTTCAGGGGTCGCGCACGGAGAGGAAGACACTTGTATGGAACAGCGCTATTCTCTCAACACGGTCCCAGTCCGGGCTACCCAATGTCTGCTTATGAGTTGGTTGCTTATGCACTCTGGCATCTATTTCCCTGGCACGAATTTCCTCACTTCTGNGGAACTTCCCTCTTCCGGACCTAGTTTGTTTCCTATCGAAACATAGCCGTGGCCTCGTGAAATCGGCTAGCTTACACTGCCCGTGTTTCAGCGTCCTCGAATTAACGCTACAGCGGGCTGAAGAGCTACAAGCGACGAAGAGTGATGCCGCACTCTCTATGCGCATTTGGCCCCAGATGCTACTGCGACGCGCTATTTGCTGAGTGCCAAAATCTTCGCCTCCGCTGCGATGCTGTTTAACTGTCGCACTGCGATTTTTTGCCTTTAA
>NW_013574019.1:1431-2032 GCF_000499745.2 Eimeria mitis | reverse complement strand
CAAGCGACGAAGAGTGATGCCGCACTCTCTATGCGCATTTGGCCCCAGATGCTACTGCGACGCGCTATTTTCTGAGTGCCAAAATCTTCGCCTCCGTTGCGATGCGGTTTAACTGTCGCACTGCGATTTTTTGCCTTTACTTCGTCCTTTCCCCAGCGATCGCATAGAGAAACCCGGACCACGGCTCAAGGCGGTCGTCGCTTTCGTTCAGCAAGTATGAGAAAACCCCAAAGTCTCATAAGTACGCCGAGCGTGAATCCACACTTCTGGATGTTTAGGCACGTGAATAAAGAGCCGAAAAGCATATGATGAGTTCAAAAAAATAGGCTTTTTGTGTTTTTCGGGCTCAGGTACGTGAGAAAAGCCTTTACACAGGCGTGAGAGACGAAGAATATTAATTTCCGTCTAGGGACGCTAAGCTCCATAAGAGGGAGCAGATGGCCTTACGAAGCTAAATGCAGCGCACAGCCCGGTGTAGAAGCCTTCAAAATTTAATAGGTACCGCTGTGCAATCCACCGCACTTTGGGTTCCGCACGGCCCTGCACGATGTATTGGACGCAACAGTCTCAGTGCCAGTTCCACCGCCGCAGAATCTCAACG
>NW_013574019.1:787-1331 GCF_000499745.2 Eimeria mitis | reverse complement strand
CTTACGAAGCTAAATGCAGCGCACAGCCCGGTGTAGAAGCCTTCAAAATTTAATAGGTACCGCTGTGCAACCCACCGCACTTTGGGTTCCGCATGGCCCTGCACGATGTATTGAACGTAACAGTCGCAGTGCCTGTTCCACCGCCACAGAATACCGGAAGCATTACAAGTCCAGGCTATAAAATATACATAGCATATATATATATATATATATATATATATATATATATATATATATATATATATATATATATATATATATGTCGAGCTCAAAAGAGCCCGTCAGTTGGAGAATGCAGCGCTTAAAAGCATAGTTGCCCTTTTGCACTAGAGGAGACACACTCTCTGCAGCGAAGGCATCAAAGACGGGGCACAGAAGATCCGTGCTGTGAGAACAGTATTTGCAACATCCACTGGCTGACTACACATTAAATGGACTGTCAGAAGCTGACAAGCACGCCGTTACTTGACGACCCACGCGCCACGCCTTCTTTACACGATCAAGTGCAGGCAAGCCAGTGGCTGCTTTTTTCGATGCGAGTTTG
>NW_013574019.1:0-687 GCF_000499745.2 Eimeria mitis | reverse complement strand
GGCTAAATGGTGAATCAATTGCAGAAATGTAAGAAGCAGCTACAATACAGAGAAAGCTTTGGGGTTACTGATGGTTTCCACAGTGACCCACCATTAGCGAGGAAGCAAGGTGTAATGCCCGCACGAGGGCGCGCACTAACCATCCGGGCCAACGGATGATGTTCTATATACCACTGAAACTACCCAGTTCATGCGGGAGATCCACTTTGAGACTGAAACTCCTCACTTCTTCCGTGGGGCTCCCCAACCACATAACGCTTGATTGGTAGGCCGTATCGTAATCGAACAAGTGCCGCGCATCGTGTTGACAGAGTGTCAAGCCGGAAACGCACTTCCTAGAGTGTACCGCGCGTTATCGTTCATCGGGAATATGATAGACTTGGGGTATTTTGCTCAAGAAGTTGATGAAGACGCGCGTTGTGTTGCTGCTACGTTCCAGGCGAAATTTGGGCCGCACGGCTTTTAGTCAATGACAAGGCATGAGGAAAGTACACGAGCTGGTGAGACACTCAGCAAACAGCACCAGCGCCTTTCACGTGCATTAAAAGTCTCCTGCATTAGAGCGAACGCCAAGTATCTGCGGTGGTTTGGTCTGACCCAGCACGATTCAGTGAGTCGCTTAGCAGGCTTGCCTCCACGGGGCTGTTTGCATGCGCCTGATTTCGACACCCCTGCAACGCCAGCTTT
>NW_013574018.1:3119-3457 GCF_000499745.2 Eimeria mitis | reverse complement strand
ATATATATACATATATATATTTTTTTTTTTTTTTCATTGTATATGTATAAAAAGGGCACAACAACAGCAGGAGCAACAGCTGCTGCTGCTGCTGCTGCTGCTGTACCCTTTTTCCTGTGGCTGTGTATACATAAAAGCATGTGTTAGACTGCAACTAACAACGACATTTTTGCTGCTGCTGCTGCTGCTGCTGCTGTTGTTGCTGCTGCTGCTGTTGCTGCTGCTGCTGTTGCTGCTGCTGTTGCTGTTGTTGCTGCTGCAGGCAGACAAATACAGACGGCAGCAGCAGCTACGTAATCCACATTTCTCAGATTTATTCGGCAGGGAGACCCCTCAGC
>NW_013574018.1:0-3019 GCF_000499745.2 Eimeria mitis | reverse complement strand
GCAGCTACGTAATCCACATTTCTCAGATTTATTCGGCAGGGAGACCCCTCAGCCTGCTGCTGCTGCAGCAGCAGCAGCTCCTGCTGCTGCTGCTGCTGCTGCTGCAGCACGGGAATGCCCAGACACCGCGCGCTCCTTGGCCTCAAAGACAGACCTCACCGCTCACGAGCGGTAAGCAGCAGCAGCAGCAGCAACAGCAGCAGCAACAACAACAGCAACAGCAGCAGCAACAGCAGCAGCAACAGCAGCAGCAACAGCAGCAGCAGCAGCAGCAGCAGCAGCAGCAACAGCAGCAGCAACAGCAGCAGCAGCAGCAGCAATTTCTGTCTTTGTTTTTTTTTTTTCAGGTTTCACAGAGCCATGCAGTCGGCCATTGATATGGGCACTCCACCGCCCCTACCCACTGGCAGATGTGTAAGCTTGCTGCTGCTGTTGCTGCTGCTGTTGCTGCTGTTGCTGCTGCTGCTGCTGCTGCTGCTATTGTTGCTGTTGTTGCTGCAGCAACTCGTGCTGTTGCGGTTGTTTTTGTTGCTGCTGATGCTGTTGATGCTGCTGTTGCTGCTCTTCTTTCTGCTGGTGATGATGCTGTTGCTTCTGTTGCTGCTGCTGCTGTTGCTGCTGCTGCAGCTGTTGCTGCTGCTGCTGCTGCAGTCGCCTCTTCGCATTGTAAGAGTGAATGCAGCGCAGCATAGAAAAGGCAGCAGCAGCAACTTCCTCATGCTATCGCTTTCTCTATTGCTGCTGCTGCTGCTGCTGCTGCTGCTGCTGCTGCTGCTGCTGTTTGTGTGTTGCCTGCAGCGGCAGCTGCCTAAGGACGCTTCCTTTGAGCTGCAGCGGCGGCAGCAGCTAGCAGCAATGACTGCAGCAGGCCTGGGCCACACCTTTCACTCCAACAGCCAAATATTTCAGCAGCAAGAAGAAGACAGCAGCAGCAGCAACGATAAACAGCAGGCAGATCTACAGGCAAGTACCACCAGCAGCAGCAGCAGCAGCAGCAGCAGCAGTAGCAGGAGCAGCAGCAGCAGCAGCAGTAGCAGCAGCGCAGGAGCTGACCCACTCAGTTACATTCTCTGATAGAAACAGACACCAAACAGCAGCAGCAGCAGCAGGAACAGCAGAAGCAGCAGCAGCAGCAGCAATAGCAGCACAAGCAGCAGCAGCAGCAAGTGTTGTTGCTGCTGCTGCTGTATATAGCATTGAGGATGTGGTTTTGTTTTATGGTGCATCGCTTTCTTTTGCTGTTGTTTTTTTTTAATCTTTTTTTTATATATTTACATCTATTGTTTTATTTATTTTGTTTTTATTTTGTTTTTATTTTGTTTTTATTTTGTTTTATTTCTGTTTTTTTGTTTATTTTTATTTATTTATTTTATTTATTTTATTTATTTTCTTCTGCTGCAGCTGCTGACGCTTCACCTTCGCGGTCTGCCGCGGGATATCCGGGAAGAGCGTTTGCTGCAGCTGCTGCAGGGCAGCCCTGGTGCTGCTGCTGCTGCAGCAGCAACTCCTGCTGCTGCTGCTGCTGCTGCTGCTGGCAGCAGCAGCAGCAGCTGTCTCTCTCGCCCGCCTCGCTCGCACTTTAAGCTGCAGATGTCAACTGACCCCATCACCAACGAATGCACAGGAACAGCTAAAGTTACATTCAGGTAATGCTGCTGTTGCTGCTGCTGCTGCTGCTGCTGTTGCTGCTGCTGCTGCTGCTTGTACTGCTGCTGCTGCTCCTGCTCCTGCTGTTGTCCCCTCCACTTCTGCCGTACTGCTGCTACTTGTGCTTCTGCGCCTGCTGCTGCTAGTCCTGTTGGTTGTGCTGCGTGGCTTGCTGCTATTGCTGCTGCTGCTGCTGCTGCTGCTGCTAGTTCTACTGCTGCTGCTTGTGCTGCTAGACGTGTTGGTGCTGCTGCTCTTGCTGGTATTATGCAGCTGCTGCTGATTCTGCTGTTGATGTTGCTGCTGCTGCTGCTGCTGCTGCTGCTGCTGCTGCTGTGTATAGGCATTCGGGGGGGGCAGCAGCACTGGAGGCATTGATGGCTCGCCTACGAACCCAAAATATAACAGCACAGGTCGACTAACAAATTAAAAAAAAACAGAAAAAGAAAAATTAAACAAGTAAGGATATGAGTAGTAATATATTATGTAGCAATAGCAGCAGCAGCTGCAGCAGCAGAAACAGCTGCAGCAGCAACTGCAACAACAACAGCTGCAACTGCAGCAACTACAACAGCAACAACAGCTGCAACCACAGCAATAGCAGCAGCAATAGCAGCTGTAGCAGCAATAGCGGCGGCAGCAGCAGTAGCAGCTGCAGGAGTAGCAGCAGCTGCAGCAGCAACAGCAGCTGCAGCAGTAGCAGCAGCTGCAGCAGCAACAGCAGCTGCAGCAGCAACAGCGGCTGCAGCAGCAACAGCAGCTGCAGCAGCAGGTGCATTTTTTAGGGTTTAGTTGGGGTCTGCATAAACCTCAGCAGGGGCATCGAAAGGGATCCCAGGGAGGTGTATGTACACCAGAGGCGACGCATGCTTGCAGCAGCAGCAGCAGCAGCTATTGCTGCTGCTGCTGCTGCTGCAGCTGCGGCAGCTGCTGCTGCTGCTGCTGCTGCGGGGTGCATGCCGAGCCTGTTTGTGGTGGGAGGTTATTATATTGATAAAATTTCTTTCTTGTCATATATTGTTTCTGTTGTTTTATTTAAAAGAGAAGAAACCAATAAAAAACAAAACAAATAAAAAAGAAAAAAACAAATAAAATATATATACAAATAAAAAATTATAAAACAGTATACAAGAGACAAAAAATAATGCATGCAGGCAGTGGGGCTGGCAGATGCAGGCGGCTGCATAAATCATCACAGACAGAATCTATGATACTGCTGCTGCTGCTGTTGCTGCTGCTGCTGTTGCTGCTGCTGTTGCTATTGTTGCTGCTGCTGCTAGCACCGTTGCTGCTGTTGATTCGCTGCTGATTGGGGGGCAGCATTCGCGTATGAAGCAAAGAGAAGATATATATATATATATATATATATATA
>NW_013574017.1:2614-3368 GCF_000499745.2 Eimeria mitis | reverse complement strand
TGTCAAGATCTCAAGATGCAGAAATCGGCGACGGAACAACCGGCGTTGTCATCCTGGCAGGTGGGCGGGGGAGGGTTTAGGATTGGATTTAAGTGGGGGGCTCGGGGTCTGCGTTGAGAAGCTGCACACCTGAACTAGTTGATGAGTTGCATGAACTAGTTGGTGTATTTTGTGCATTAGTCGATGGTTTTCAAATTGCTCATGAACTGCACCAACTGTTACGTTGAATCCAACCGGTTCATAAAATCCATCAAATAATGTATGATGCATTTCATGAATTTGTCGAACTGGTGTATGTATTTCGCGAACTAATTGGTGGATTTTATGGATTAGTTAGTGCATTTCTTAAATCAGTTGATGCATAGCTTAGGCGGTGCATTTGATGAATTAGTCGATGGATTTCATGAATGGGTTGTCGTGCATCGTGAACTAGCTGATGGATTTCAGGCATTTGGTTATGCATTTTAGTGAAATACTTGATTCATTGTGCGGATTAGTTGGTGTATTTGCCGGATCATTTTGTTCATTTGTTGACGTTTCTTTTTGGTTTTTCAGGGAATCTGCTTGCGGAGGCGCTTCGTCTGATTGACAAAGGGCTTCATCCCCTCCGTGTTGCGGACGGTTTTGAGGCTGCTGCTCAAATTGCTGTGCAGTGTTTGGAAGAAGCGGCGATAGAAAAAGACGTCTTGGGTGCAGATCAGGATCTTTTGTACGTGATTTACCACTCTTGTTCTTCCTCTTGGTGCTGGGAAGA
>NW_013574017.1:901-2344 GCF_000499745.2 Eimeria mitis | reverse complement strand
AACATGGTGAATAGCGAGAGACGTGCATACTGACGGGCTGCCACTTCACTGCACAGACAAATAGCAAGATACAACTACACATCAGTACATTGTACTGATGCCGGAATATAGATTGAGCTGCATGCATGCATTTTGGGGATGCATGGACAATAGCTACCGCTTTGAATATGCTTGTTCCTCCACGGTGTACGGGATGCGCATAGTTCGGGTATATGCCCAGCTGATCAGGGTCTGTGAATGCTTATGCGGCGTTTACCTGGCTAAACAACTTCATCGAGGCGTCCGTGTAACTGCATTACTGGGTTATTCAGGCGTCAGACTGCCAAGACTGCGCTGGGCTCGAAAGTCGTGAGCAGCTGCAAGGAGAAGTTGGCAGATCTCTGCGTGCAGGCAGTGCTGGCGGTTGCGGACAAGGAGAGGAAAGACGTGAATTTAGACATGATAAAGGTAACTGGAACCACCAACTTTGAAGACCTAGCACATTTGCTTTTTCCCGCACAGTTGTGTTCTGACGGATCCCGCGTTACGTCGAGTCCAGAGCTCTTGTGAAGTGTATGTACACCTGTCGGCCTTTTGCAAACGAAGCGTTAATTTTGAGATATTTTCAAGGGTTGACATATATGTGTTTTCACGACTACAAACTTTATGATCGGGGGTTTAGGGATTGGGGTCGAGGATTTGTTGTTTGTTGAGGGCTTGGGGTTTGTAGAGGGTCTGTTGTTTGTCGAGGTTTTGTTGTGTATCGTGGGTTTGAGGTTTGCGCGCAGCTGGACGGCCGTGCAGGCGGTCTGTTGGAGCAGTCGACGTTGGTGCGGGGTATTGTGCTGCACAAGGATTTGAGCCATTCGCAGATGCGCAAGGAGACAAAAGACGCAAAGATCGCCATCTTGACATGCCCCTTTGAACCCCCGAAGCCGAAGACAAAACACAAACTCGACATCACCAATGCTGCAGACTACAAGAAGCTGCAGGCTGCCGAACAGAATTATTTCAAAGACATGATTGAGCAAGTTAAGAAGGCTGGAGCAAACTTTGTCAGTATTTGGCACATTTCTCCATTCCTTCCCTGTCCCACCCCACCCCTGTATGTACGTGTGTATGCACACTTATGTACATACATACATGAATCTGTACGTGTGTGTGTGTGTGTGTGTTTCTGTGTTTCTGCGTGCATATGCTCTTCGGGGACAGGTGGTGTGTCAATGGGGCTTCGACGACGAGGCGAACCATTTGTTGTTGGCTGCGGACATTCCGGCGGTGCGTTGGGTTGGGGGGGTGGAAATTGAAATGCTGGCGATTGCAACCGAAGGCAGGATCGTCCCCCGAGCGCAAGAACTCAGCGCCAGCAAACTGGGGAAAGCTGGGTGCATCCGGGAGGTCCCCTCAGGCACAATGGGTGACAAAATGATCGTCATTCAAGGTGCGATCGCCGCTTGATGCTCG
>NW_013574017.1:0-821 GCF_000499745.2 Eimeria mitis | reverse complement strand
TGCGCGATGGAAGGGTAGTAGCTGGCGGGGGTGCGGCAGAAATTGCTGCAGCGCGAGCGGTGGAGAGTCAGGCGGATTCAGTTTCTTCAGTTGGTCAATATGCTGCACGCGCGTTTGCTGATGCACTGCTCGGGCTTGCCGAAGCGCTCGCAGCAAACTCCGGACTCAGCCCAATTCATGAGGTGCAACGCATTAAGGCGCTACAGCAGCAAACGAACTGCCCGTACTACGGCATCGACTGCATGCAAACCGTACGCCAAGTATTTCTGTACACTTCAGATGACGTAGCTGTTGCCCATAACGCTCCATATATTACATATGGCTCATCTGTATTCAGATGACCTCCTGTATTGCTTCTATGCGTTTCACATCAAATCCCGTACTTCTGTATACTTCAGATGACCCAGCATGCTGACTTGCATTTCACAGTGCATCTGCCAACTCCTCTCACCTCGTATGGTAGCAAAGGTATTGGGACTGCAGGTGGTCCTACTGTTCTGCATTACAAGCAATACCTTACTCTAATCCAAATCCGCAAACCCGATGCTCTTTTGGGGGGTCCGTTGTGCAGGGGACGAACGATATGAGGGAGCAGCAAGTCTGGGAACCTTTTGCTTCCAAGAAGCAGCAGATTCTCCTCGCCACCCAGGTAGGCCTGAAGCCGTAAACCGCCAGCATTGAATACAGGGCGAAACTCTGAACTTTGAGGTCTTTAACCCTAAATACTCCGACTGCAGGCGTACGGAGGGCAGTGGATTCCAGCAAGCAGGTTGTATGGTTTGGCGTTTTGCGATCGTCAGGTTGTAAAGATGATTCTCAAG
>NW_013574016.1:1589-3369 GCF_000499745.2 Eimeria mitis | reverse complement strand
AAAACTCCAGCAAACGTACTAAGCGCGCACCGTCCTTTTGTCGTAGTTATACGTTGGTCACGCGTACTACCTGTTTCACGAGAAGCCCAAACCACCACGGTTTTCGGCAGTGCTTAACTGAATGCCTTGGTCTACTGCATTAGCCTACATGCCTCAGAGGTGAAAAACGTTCGCTTCACGCCCAACCATTGTCTCCGTCGTATGTACAGTAAGGCTTGTAGTGACTGTCTGAGTAACTACAGGCGCTGAGTACTTGAGCATCCAACGTACAACCTGACGAAGGGAAGTTCATAACTGCTGTTATGCGCGCATTCTCCTCACTGCCCCGCAAAGTTTCGTAGCCGTAGTGTGCTTAAGGACCCGAACTCCACGGACGAGCTGCGCTGCGTTAAAGCAACTTGTTGAAAGGAGGTGCCTTGGAAGTGCCAAAACACTGGTGTGCATAGGGAGAAGTGTGTCGGCAATTCCAACGCAGGCCAGATTCCCTAAAGGTTTACGAAACAACCCTAAAACGCGCAACGAAGCTTAGAGGCAATAAGAGGGATCACATTCTGTACAGGGATAACAGACTTCGAGGCTAAACTGACTGCCTGTTGCATGCCATTTCCGCATCGGAAAAAAGTAACACACCATTCATGGGTTCATGCTTCTACAATGAATAGCGGGGATGGAGGCTGTACTATGCGGCTATCGGAGAAGCTTTTCTAAGATACAACATGTCCTGAACGAGCCGCAACACATCTCGTGGCACGGCGACAAACCGGTATCAGCGACGGCGGCGGTCAAAATTCTTTTGAGAGTGTTAGTAGGATCTAAACCTCCCAGGTGCTTCACGGGTACATGGTATATGCATCATGTCACTCATTAAAGTTTCAACTAACGTTTTTGGCATACTTGCTGCGGTATGATATATTGCCGCGACTAAACCAACTGTGTCAACTTCGTTCTACACCATGCCTCCTGTAAAATGAGCGCCAGCTCCTTAACGTGCCACAACTTCTCCCATTGCTTGCGGGGTACCGAATAACACTTGTAAATGCCTTTTGAGGGGCCATGCCATTTGAACCTCCCTTATAAACCTGCCAGATTGAAAGTTCCAACCTTCTAGTGCACGACATTCTCGCACCAGCACCAGGCATCTCCGAAAGACATCTAAATGTCTTTTTGAAGGGCACATGCCATTCGAAACAGCCTTACAAAGATGCAAGACTGAAATTTCCAGAACCCAGCTGCACCTTCTAGTCCATGAGATGCTCACACCAGCACCAGGCATCTCCGCAAGGTGCTAACCGGCCACACAGCTTCACTACACACTTCCTGTGCCGGAGGCAAACCAGGCATCTTCCACAAGCGAACTACCTAGGTCGCCTTCTTCGGTGGACTTTGCGTGATTACCTTCGTGAAACTGCGTGTTTTGTCCCCTGTTCGCCAAGCGGATGCTACAATTATAGACTCCGTCTAGGAAGCCCGCTATTGTTTCCGAGCATATTTGTTGTTAAGCGCAGATATTAATCCCACCATCTGAAGTATAGCATTCCTGAACCGCCGTGATGCATGCTGGCATTTCGGCATTCAGCCAAAGTACATCCACGCGCCCATATTGGGCGGCAGAGCGTACGAAAAAGTCACAGGCGTTGGCGTCCCTAAGGGACAGCAGAGCAAACTGCGAACGTCAACTGTGCATTTGAAGTGGCAGGAAAAAAAAAGTGAGGATGACAGTGCAAAAGCCTCCAGTATTGTCGCTGCCTTTACCACTTCTGCGTTCATTTCACCTAGAGAT
>NW_013574016.1:0-1516 GCF_000499745.2 Eimeria mitis | reverse complement strand
GCGCTTGCTAGCCAAATGTTCCTGACCGTCTTCGTCTGGGTACTGCGTCGTAAGTCAGCAACTAGATGTCGAATTCAATTTCGAGCTAGCGCATTTAAAAGACAACCTGCCTGGAAGCTGTAACCCGCTTGATCCTAAGCAGGCGTATGCCCGAAAATTGCAGTATATCCTACTTGCATTGCATAACTGCGTGCGGGGGCTAGCCGATGTTCAGCGCACGTGCTGCTCCAAGAAGCTCGCATTGTTTCACTTTGTCCCCGTTACAACATTATATATTCATAACACACCACACCCTTCCAGCAAACAAGGCCGTCAAGCCGGGGCGATGCGTAGTGCGGGAGAGAACGCTTACCACACATGCTCAACGTATTCTGATACAGCAGTAAGGGAACCGAAAACCGACAAATTTTCCAGCTGCCTCAAACGCGTCACCTCCTTAATTCGTCGACATATCAAGCGTACTCTCTAGTTCATCACTGCCACTGAGTGTATCGTCTAAACTCCATGCGTATTTTGGAAGGAGCATAAGGTTAACCATATCCATTTAGATGGTTATGCAGCACCGTTCAACGGCCGAAACATTCTCACTTCTCTCACTACTTTCAGCACTACAGGACAGAAGTTTCACCTGAGCCTAGTCATACCGCCCCACAGTTCCAAATATTTTGGGCGTGAGCCAGCTTACTGCCTGATGTGCGCGATTCCGGTGCTTCCAAAACAAAGGCCTCCCTCACCTGTTTTGTAACCGAGGCATTGCAGGCCAAATCGAGCCAATTCAACGCGAACGCGCCTACACGGCGACAATTCGAAAACATTTCTAGCCTGACGCGGGTGGAAACGTTCCCTTCAAGCGCTGCAAGTGGCACTAAAGTCGCGCCTGTCCAACTATAAAAGGACTTCACATTTCTACAACGTGTGCCGATGAAACTGGTTGCGTGCTTGCTCCGAAGACTATTTCTTTCAGCCGTACATACCAACCGAAAGGCGCGTGCACGCGCTGCAGAAACAGTTCGTACTTCCTGTTACACAGCACTCCGCTTCACGATACCCCATTTCCCTGCCCGTTTGACAAGCGAAATGCTGCCAAAACTCGTGGAACGAATATAATATTATAATTTCAAGCCGTTTGCACCAACGACCACTGAGGGGGGAAATGCACCACACAGTCATGCTCTAAATAAAGACAACTTCATCCTTTTTGAATGCCAAATACGTTGCAGGTTCTGAATCCTAGACAGAACACTCCACTACATAACAACTGAAGAGCTGTGCATTCTGAGATCCCTGAAATACGCTCGTGCACTCACGTCAAAAGTTACGCTTACTCCCTGATGCACGCCATTTTCAGAATGGGAACAATATGATTTGCTTATTCCTGCGCCAGCCCAATGGGTTTATAGTAACAAGCAACTCATCAAACAGTGGAACCGAAGGCCAGAATGTGGCGTTTTTCACTCCATCTGCCGTGTATGCTTGCAAAGGATGCCGCTTCTTGTAGAAGGACATATCAATATCT
>NW_013574015.1:2680-3369 GCF_000499745.2 Eimeria mitis | reverse complement strand
GCGAATCGTTCTGGACCGCTGGTAACTAATATCCTGCAGCCAGATGAATAGCCCGGAATGATATATAGAATATCAATGGCTCCTACTCCAAAGCCAAAACAGCCTGGCTACTCTCATCACGCCAAAATCATTGGCGCCCACTACAAAGCCTTCCTCTTTGCTTGCAAGCGCTAGGCAGATCTACACAGCTCGTGAGGGCCGTGCCGTGGGCCGCTTCCGTCGGCTGCGCCCCGTACTTTGCTGTCCCCCGACCATCATACACAGTTGGGCTAGTCGTCAGCGCTACTAAATGTTTGACTCAAATCAACGCGGAGTTGCTACTGTCGTCCACTGCGTACTGCGCTGCGCACCTACTGCGGCACCAGTGCCCTAAACACGCTCACAGTATAATGCACCGTCACGCAGGATAGCACTGTGCCGCCAGTAACTCGCTAGCCACAGTAGGTACCAATGAAGAGCACTTCTGATCCAAAACCATCCACCAAGTCTCCTGACGATACACCTTCTCTAACTACACGTAGGGACATCTGCATTCATGTCTTCTCGCATACAAACTGACACGCGGCAGTACCCATTATCGCGCTGTGAAAATGAATCTGCTTCGCGTGCTTCAACGCCTCCACAAACTGTTCTAGTTCCCAGACGTATCCCAACTCCGCAAACACTCTATCCGAATTATGTGCGTACTT
>NW_013574015.1:0-2629 GCF_000499745.2 Eimeria mitis | reverse complement strand
GCCCTAGACGCGGGCAGACAAACTGCATAACCCCAGTAGTTCGCAAGCGCATGGGCTCTAGTTGTCCGCCGAATACTACGCAGACCTCTGTCGAGCTGAGCGCAAATGCAACCGCATCTACAACACGATGCATCTGGATGCATTAAGCGTGCTTGACAAATCGCACATCACTGGAGGACAAACGAGTATCGAGCGTGTTCAAGACGTCTGAGAAGCATCACATGCGTGAAGCGGAAGTGCCTACTTCTCGTTCAGTTCTCTCTACTATGTTGCAGGACTATGCACACCTTGCGGTGACGTTTTAACCTCGAAAGAAAACCGTCCACGCATTCATTAGTTGCATATACTCAAAACGCATTGCAGTCCGAGCAATCGTACCTAGCCAGACCCGTCTCGGCGACAGCTGAAATTAGCAGTCGTTTGCGGTATCCAGTACCTACACAGCGAGATGGAGACCCCGCGTTCTTGGGCACAAACAAGAAGCATATCAACATTATTCGCTCTGGCACGTACCTCGGTGACCACCCAGCCTCAGCAAGTCACAGTCTCCCCAGAACAACTACTATCATACATAACGGGCTGGCCGTAAGTATGACCAAACATTTGACTCGAGCGACCTTCTACGACATATTGTTTTGTGTGAGTACTGTGGCACCCGTACATGGAGACTGCTTCTAATGCGACAATATGAGTCGGATACGCATATCACAGCGCGGGAGCATCCTTCCACAACAAATACAAAAGACGTTCCCGGCTAACACCAACGCAGAGCAGGCGCGCATTCCTCTCATGATTGAACTCCATAGATCGGCACGCATACGCAAAAACATTCATGAGTGCCATCATAGAGCCGGAAACGTGTTAGTACCCAATAGCCTTTGCGAGAACCTTCGTTGTCTCCTGCGGACCCACTCGCTGGAGGGAATAGCGTGCGCCCGTAGCGCCATAAGCGGCCTTGCCAGACCGTACCCGCAAACGCGCGCACCAGAGCCAGGGAGCCGGGCGTGAATTCAACATTCCTGCAGGACAGGTGCACCTGGCTGGAAATGGCGTCCTTTGCAAGCCACCCTTTTTCTGGAAGACCAAGGATGATCGAAACAGTTTAAGAGGAACAATATATGCAAATGTCAGGTTCCCTGTATCACATCTGGCTCTGTTGACTGTGGACACGTGCTACGAACACCCAGTGCGCGAGACTTTCTGCCCACAAGAATTCAGTCACTGATGCGCACTGTGGGCATACCGGTGCAGAAAATAATGTGACTAATCTCGAGAAATTCGCCTGCTCTACGTAAGGTGCTTTCCTGTGTGGAATTGCTGGACAGATTTGCACACGTTGTGTTTCCCGTGCCACCAGCCACCAGACGCAACCAGCACTTCACAATTCACCTTCTCCGCAGAGCAGCCATTACCGNAGTGCTACTCAACACTTGCATACATCACCGCGGAGTCACTGCCGCTTCCGACCACATATTGCGCTGCCCTAGTCCTGCGACTGCAACTAGCTGAGAACGTCTGCTACACCAGACTCCGTGTGGCGAACGCACCTTGCAGGGTCAGAACACTCCAGTACACAAGTAACAAAACTCCCACTGCTACAGAAGCGAGCCCCTCCTCTTTCCCACACTGCAACTCCATACGCCTGCACGCTTGCGGATAAGCATCAATGCCTGTTCTCGTACCCGCTGAAACGCAGCATGATCCATAGCCGTTTCGAGAAGATTAATTTAACTCGAGTTCCTTGTAATTGGTGTAAACTGCTCTATTTTTCAAATGCACCGCAGCACCCTTGTCTCCTTGTCATTTGCTTACTTGCTGGTGAAAACAGCGCCCAATTGCAGCGCCAGGGATGACGTCGCCAAGCCGCGACCTCAACTGCGCGCGAACGAGCTGCATAGCCTACAAGATCGCAGATGCAGGGCCCCTAGGTCTCCCTCAACTACTCTGGATAGTCTATCGAGACATAAATCTTATTTAATCCAACGCAAATCGGCCACATGCAAACTTAATTTCTACTACAAAACGATCCAGTAGGCTTGATAGGGCGTCCGTGTCGAGTCGTNGCCACATGCAAACTTAATTTCTACTACAAAACGATCCAGTAGGCTTGATAGGGCGTCCGTGTCGAGTCGTTCCTTGTTGCAAGACCAAAGATAGCCGAAAATACTCAAGACATACTTCACCCATCACAGAGGGTTGTGGCAGATGGTCCGTCGCTCATACGCGCCTACAAACTGTGTTGAAGGGCCTTGGAGACTTTGTTCTCAGGTGCCACACTTGGAACCAAAATGGGGACACCTCTTTGAATTCCACCTACTCCAGTACAATGAAGGCCTCCCGTGGCACTCCAACCTCCAACCTCGAAATAAAATCAGTCAAACATTCGCCAAAGGGCCTTATTCAGAAACCAAGACGGTTTAATTAATCCTACCCGACGAGAACGAGCCGGATGCACTACGTGTTTCGCCCACTTTGCGTTATCCACTAGCTAGGCAACCCGAGGGCGGTTCGTTCTTGTTTTGCGCGGCTGAAATACTTATTAACACGATTCGCGCTGCAATCGCCCCCGGCAGACTCCGAGTCTCAGCCATTCACCGTCTCCGCATAACAGCTACCATCAGGCCTCACT
>NW_013574014.1:19072-19342 GCF_000499745.2 Eimeria mitis | reverse complement strand
GTGGGCTTTTGTTAAACAAAAAAGGAGACAGAAAAGGAGACAGAAAAGGAGACAGAGAGAGAAAGAGAGAGAAAAAAGAGACAGAGAGAGAGAGAAAGAGAGAGAAAAAAGAGACAGAGAGAGAAAGAGAAAGAGAGAAAAAAAGGAGACAGAGGAGACAGTAAAAGAGAGAAAGAGAGACAGAAAAAAAAACAGAAAAAGAGAGACAGAGGAGACAGCTGGGGGGACAGTTAAAAAAGGAGACAGCTGAGGAAACACTTGTTTGTTTCT
>NW_013574014.1:18192-18815 GCF_000499745.2 Eimeria mitis | reverse complement strand
CTTGCTGCAGCCTCTCTATTTCTGTTTTCTCGACGGGTGGGGGGCCCCCCAGTACACCCGGGGCCCCCTGGGGGCCCCCCAGTACCCGGGGCCCCCCCTGGGGGCCCCCCTGGGGTCCCCCTGGTTGGAATGAAGGCAGCAGGGAGCAGCAGCTGCTGCAGCTGCTGCAGCTGCTGCTGCGGCTCCAGTGTATCTAAGGATTCTGTTGTTGTGCGGGTTATATGATGCAGTATACCTGCTGGTGTTTTCTCCGCGAAATCTCTCGTTACTGTCACGCTCTTCTCCCCTGATATGGGGGGCCCCCCAGGTGCTGGGGGCCCCCCGGACGTTGGGGGGCCCCCGGGTCCCCCGGGGCCCCCGGGGGCCCCCGAGGCCCCCCCACGTCCTGCTCGAGCCTGGGGGCCCCCACCCCTCCCCAGTGCTTGGTGAGAGGCAGCAGAAGCAGCAGAGCCTGGACGCTGCGGTGTATGCGCAGGTGGGCCCCTAGTGGGGGGCCCCCTTGCCTGGGTTTTACCCAATACCCCCAAAGATGTAGGGGGATGCGGTACCCCTTTTGCTGCTGCTGCAGAAGCAGCAGAAGCTTTTGAGAGTGCGAAGCAGTGGCTGTTGGTTGTTGCTGTTGT
>NW_013574014.1:16361-16774 GCF_000499745.2 Eimeria mitis | reverse complement strand
CAGCGAAGAGGCAGCCCCCAACAAACCCACAAACTCAACCGGCATCTTGCTGCTGCTGCTGCTGCTGCTGTTGCTGCTGCTGCTGTTGCTGTAGTTGTTGCTGATTTTGCTGGTGTTTCTCTGCTACTGCTGCTGTTGCTGCTGTTGCTGTTGCTGCTGCTGTTGCTGCTGCTGCTGCTGCTGCTGCTAGTTTAGGGCTTCTAGGCGCGAGGGTCACCTCAGCTGTCGAGGGTCTTTGCGCTGCTGTTGCTGCTGCTGCTGCAGTTGCTGCTGCTGCTGCTGCTGCTGTTGCTGCTGTTGCTGCTTATAACCCCCAAATGTTTTCTGGGTTTCAGTGCGGGGACGCTGCACGCCGCCAGTGCTGCAGCGCCTCGACAGCAGCAGCAGCAGCAGCAGCAGCAGCAGCAGCAGCG
>NW_013574014.1:14814-16261 GCF_000499745.2 Eimeria mitis | reverse complement strand
GCAGCAGCAGCAGGCGTGTCCCCGTGACCTGCTGCAGCCTTCGCTGCCTCTGGGGGCCCCACAGGGGCCCGCAGCTGCTGTCTCTATAGAAATTGCAGACAAACCCTAAACCCTAAACCCTAAACCATAAACCCTAAACCCTAAACCCTAGAGTTTAAATTAGCTCCTCCGTTGGAAAGGCAGAGTTGAGAGAATGCAGGAAACTGCTGCTGCTGCAGCAGCAGCAGCAGCAGCAGCAGCAGCTGCTGCAGCGCCAGCGAATGCTGCAGCAGCAGAAGCTGTAGCAGCAGATGCAACAGGAGCTGCTGCTGCTGCTGCAGCAGAAGCTCCCGCTGCAGCAGCAGCTGCTGCAGCAGCTGCAGCAGCAGCTGCTGCTAGCCAGGGGCCCCACATCTTTGCTTCCTTCACAGCTGCCTATACACCCGATTGTGTTGAGTCCTGGAGCCAGCATGCTGCCTCTTGTCTTGCCCGTCGTTCTGCTGCTGCTGCTGCTTCTGCTGCTGCTGCTGCTGCTGCAGCAACAGCAGCAGCAGAAACAACCGCGGAAGATCCGTTACTGGCTGCAGGAGACGAACGCCGCAGCAACAGAAGCAGCAGCAGCAGCTGCAGCAGCAGCAGCAGCAGCAACAGCAGGAGCAGCAGCAGCAGCAACAGCAGCAGCAGCAGCAGCAGCAGCAGCGATCTGTTTGTTGTGGGGATGTATCAGTACGAGGAGACCACCAAGCTTCGGCGGGGTGGACTTTCTTTCTTTAGCCTGCAGCAGCAGCAGCAGCAGCAGCAGCAGAATGCAGCAGCAGCAGCAGCAGCAGCAGCACCTTCTGTTCGCTGTCTTCTAGAATATTCAACAGACTTCGGGTGTCTAGACACCCGGTGGCTGTGTGCTGCAGGTGGCTGCTGCTGCTGCAGCAGCAGCAGCAGCAACGACGGGCTCCCCGTAAGGTCACTGGCTCCTGCTGCTGCTGCTGCTGCTGCTGCTCCTGCTGCTGCTGCCGCTGCTGCTTCTAATTTTGGTGTTGCTGCTGCTGCTGCTGCTGCCGTCCGTGTAGGGCCGGCATCAGCAACAGCTGTAGCTGCTGCTGCTGCTTTTGCTGTTGCTGCTGCTGCCGTTCCTGTTGCTGCTGCTGCTGCTGCTGCTGTTGCTGTAGCTGCTGCTGCTGTTGCTGCTGCTTCTGCTGCTGCTGCTGCAGTTAGAGTTTGATTCTCTGTTGGCCGTCATCGGCTCTGACTGCGCCCTGCATGCATTTCGGGTGTCTAGACACCCCAAAGACGAGGAGGAAGACAGCAGCAGCAGCAGCAGCAACAGCAGCAGCAGCAGCAGCCTCAGCTGCAGTGCTGCAGCTCGTGTGCCGCTGCTGCTGTCACCAGGCAGAGACCACATAGGACTGAGTCTGGACCCTCTCCATGAGCAGCCCCAGTATGCTGCTGCTGCTGCTGCTGCTGCTGTTGC
>NW_013574014.1:14017-14714 GCF_000499745.2 Eimeria mitis | reverse complement strand
GACCATATAGGACTGAGTCTGGACCCTCTCCATGAGCAGCCCCAGTATGCTGCTGCTGCTGCTGCTGCTGTTGCTGCTGCTGCTGCTGCTGCTGCTGCTGTTGTGGCTATTACACTCGCTATTGTTGTTGTTGCTGCTGCTGCTGCTGCTTCTCTGTGGTCACCGTGCTGCTGTGCTATTAGGTTTCTGCTGCTGCTGCTGCTGCAACCTCTCCTGCTGCTGCAACGGCTGCTGCTGCACCTGCTGCTGCTGCTGCTGCTGCTGCTGCTGCTGCTGCAGGTTAATTGCTGCAACTTGCTCTGATGGTTCTGCTGCAGTTGTACAAGACTTAGAGAGAGTGACGCTGCGCTGGCAAGCCCCAACAACCTCATACACTGCATGCGTTCTGCTGCTGCTGCTGCTGCTGCTGCTGCTGCAGTTTGCATGCGTTTTGCTGCTGCTGTTGCTGCAGTTTGCATGCGTTTTGCTGCTGCTGCAGTTATTGTACGTGTTTCTGCTGCTGTCTGCATGCATGCGTGCTGCTGCTGCGATTTGCATATACGTTGCTACGGCTGCTGTATGCATGTATATTACTTCTCCTGCTGCTGCTGCTGCTGCTGCTGCTGCTGCTGCTGCTGCTGCAGGAAGGCTCACGACGCCGAGGCCTGGGCTGTGGCTGTGAGCCCGAGCTCAGGCGGCAACATCATCGCCACCGGTC
>NW_013574014.1:13678-13917 GCF_000499745.2 Eimeria mitis | reverse complement strand
GCGTTTTGCTGCTGCTGCAGTTATTGTACGTGTTTCTGCTGCTGTCTGCATGCATGCGTGCTGCTGCTGCAATTTGCATATACGTTGCTACGGCTGCTGTATGCATGTATATTACTACTCCTGCTGCTGCTGCTGCTGCTGCTGCTGCTGCTGCTGCTGCTGCAGGAAGGCTCACGATGCTGAGGCCTGGGCTGTGGCTGTGAGCCCGAGCTCAGGCGGCAACATCATCGCCACCGGTT
>NW_013574014.1:13164-13608 GCF_000499745.2 Eimeria mitis | reverse complement strand
CAACAGCAGCAGCAGCAGCAGCAACAGCAGCAGCAGCAGCAACAGCAGCAGCAGCAGCAGCAGCAGCAGCTGCTGCTGCTGCTGCTAGAGATACTGCCCCTGCAGCAGTACTACTGCGGACGCAAGTCCTCCTGCTGCTGCAGCTGATGCAGCAGCTGCTGTTGCTGCTGCTGCTGCTGCTGCTGCTGCGACACCGTTTGCTGCTGCTTGCTGTGTCTGCAGCCCGTTTGATGTTTCTATTGTGCATGTGGAGCTGTCTGTACACCTGAGGTGTATCTACACATGAATTGCTGCTGCTGCTGCTGCTGCTGCTGTTGCTGCTGCTGCTGCTGTTGCTGCTGCTGCTGCTGCTGCTGCTGGTGCACAGGGGCCGATGACTGCATGCTGCGCCTGTGGGATATTCGGGGCTGCTGCGATACCGCCGCAGCAGAAGCATGCAGCAGG
>NW_013574014.1:12778-13064 GCF_000499745.2 Eimeria mitis | reverse complement strand
CAGCAACAGCAACAGCAGCAGCAGCAGCAGCAACAGCAGCAGCAGCAGCAACAGCAGCAGCAGCAGCAGCTGCTGCTGCTGCTGCTGCTGCTAGAGACACTGCCCCTGCAGCAGTACTACTGCGGACGCAAGTACTCCTGCTGCTGCAGCTGCTGCAGCAGCTGCTGTTGCTGCTGCTGCTGCTGCTGTGACACCGCTTGCTGCTGCTTGCTGTGTCTGCAGCCTGTATTTTGTTTCTGTTGTGCATGTGGAGGTGTCTGTACACCTGAGGTGTATCTACACATGA
>NW_013574014.1:12075-12678 GCF_000499745.2 Eimeria mitis | reverse complement strand
TGCTGCTGCTAGAGACACTGCCCCTGCAGCAGTACTACTGCGGACGCAAGTACTCCTGCTGCTGCAGCTGATGCAGCAGCTGCTGTTGCTGCTGCTGCTGCTGCTGCTGCTGCGACACCGCTTGCTTGCTGTGTCTGCAGCCTGTATGCTGTTTCTGTTGTGCATATGGAGCTGTATGTACACCCGAGGTGTATCTACACATGAATTGCTGCTGCTGCTGCTGCTGCTGCTGTTGCTGCTGCTGCTGCTGGTGCACAGGGGCTGACGACTGCATGCTGCGTCTGTGGGATATTCGGGGCTGCTGCGATACCGCCGCAGCAGAAGCATGCAGCAGGAGCAGCAGCAGCAGCAGGAGCAGCAGCAGCAGGAGCAGCAGCAGGAGCAGCAGCAGGAGCAGCAGCAGCAGCAGATCCCCCTGTCTGCATGCACAGAACAGCAGCAGCCACACGATGGGGGTCACCTGCTTGTCTTTCTCTCCCCTTCATTCTTTTTTGCTGCTGACAGGAAGGTAAAGCATGCACCCACCACAAACCCTAAACCCTAAACCCTAAACCCTAAACCCTAAACCCTTAAACACTGCTCTGTGTCTTCCTCTGTCTTCTT
>NW_013574014.1:11498-11975 GCF_000499745.2 Eimeria mitis | reverse complement strand
ACAGGAAGGTAAAGCATGCACCCACCACAAACCCTAAACCCTAAACCCTAAACCCTAAACCCTAAACCCTAAACCCTAAACCCTTAAACACTGTTCTGAGTCTTCCTCTGTCTTCTCTAGGGTTTGTGTTCTGACATATCTCTATTCCTCTGCTGCTTCTCTCACCGTTCTATTTGCTGCTGCTGCTGCTGCATTTACTGCTGCTGCTGCTGCTGCTGCTGCTGCTGCTGCTGCTACAGCTACGACGGCTACATTCGCTGCTTTGACTTGCGGTCCCTCCGCCGTCCCCTCTCTGAGCACAAAACCTCGGGGGGCCTCTGGAGGCTTCGGGCTTCATGGGGGCCCCCAGGGGGGCCCCCAACGGGGGCCTCAGGGGGGCCCCCAGGGGGGCCCCCCAGGGGGGCCTCAGGGGGGCCCCCAATGGGGGCGTCAGGGGGGCCCCCCGGGGGGGGCCCGCAACAGGGAGTTGGTTTGGTG
>NW_013574014.1:10268-10600 GCF_000499745.2 Eimeria mitis | reverse complement strand
CTGCTGCTGCTGTTGCTGTTGCTGCTGTTACTGCTACTGCTGCTGCTGTTGCTGATGCTACTGCTGCTGGTTGTTGGACGCTGTTTATAGTAGCTATAGATGCGCATACGATGCATCTGCTGCTGCTGCTGCTGCTGCTGCTTCTGCTGCTGCTGCTGCTGCTGCTGCTGCTGCTGCTGCTGCTGCTGTTGAGGGGCGAAGGGTTGTGTGCGGTGTCTTTGCTGCTCTCAGAGGAGGCAGCTGCAGCACCGCAGCTGCAGCAGCTGCTGCAGCAGCAGCCGCATAAATCTATGACTTACGGCATAACACAACTATGCTGTCTATCCCAGCAG
>NW_013574014.1:9878-10168 GCF_000499745.2 Eimeria mitis | reverse complement strand
CCTAAACCCTAAACCCCAAACCCTAAACCCTAAACCCCAAACCCTAAACCCTAAACCCTAAACCCTAAACAGGATTATTGTAAAAACCCTTCTCCAGTAGGAACCATCGGGAGAGGTCCCCTGCCAAGCAAGCAGGAGAAGAGGCTGGGGTTTAGGGTTTAGTGCGAGGGTTTAGGGTTTAACGCAAGGGTTTAGGGTTTTATATCAGAGCTGAGGGTTTAGGGTTTAGGGTTTAATACGAGGGTTTACTGCAAGGGTTTAGGGTTCTAGATAAGGGTTTATGGCTTGAA
>NW_013574014.1:9480-9778 GCF_000499745.2 Eimeria mitis | reverse complement strand
AGAGGTCCCCTGCCAAGCAAGCAGGAGAAGAGGCTGGGGTTTAGGGTTTAGTGCGAGGGTTTAGGGTTTAGTGCGAGGGTTTAGGGTTTTATATCAGAGCTGAGGGTTTAGGGTTTAGGGTTTAATACGCGGGTTTACTGCAAGGGTTTAGGGTTCTAGATAAGGGTTTAGGGCTTGATGCAAGGGTTTAGGGTTTTATATCCCTGTCTAGGGACTAGGGTTTAGGGTTTAGGGTTTAGTGCAAGGGTTTAGGGTTTAGGGTTTAGGGTTTAGGGTTCTGTTGGCGTAGCCGCAGCAG
>NW_013574014.1:9077-9380 GCF_000499745.2 Eimeria mitis | reverse complement strand
TTTTATATCCCTGTCTAGGGACTAGGGTTTAGGGTTTAGGGTTTAGTGCAAGGGTTTAGGGTTTAGGGTTCTGTTGGCGTAGCCGCAGCACGAGGAGCAGCAGCAGCCACAGCAGCATTTGCTGCTGTGTTTTCTTCCTCAGTTGCTGCTGCTGCTGCTCCAGCAGCAGCAGCAGCAGCAGCACCAGCCGCTGGTGCTTCCGCTACAGCAGCTGCAGCAAGTGGTGCTACTGCTGCTGCTCCTGCTGCAGCAAGTGGCACTGCAGCAGCAGCAGCAGCAGCAGCAGCAGCAGCAGCAGCAGCG
>NW_013574014.1:8233-8977 GCF_000499745.2 Eimeria mitis | reverse complement strand
CAGCAGCACCAGCCGCTGGTGCTTCCGCTACAGCAGCTGCAGCAAGTGGTGCTACTGCTGCTGCTCCTGCAGCAGCAAGTGGCACTGCAGCAGCAGCAGCAGCAGCAGCAGCAGCAGCAGAGCTCAGCAGCACCAGCGTTGTGTTTTCTTTGTTCTGGTGTCTCCGGAGACAGAGCGGGGGGACAGCTGCTGCATGGGCTGCGGTGAGGCTCCATAGGTGCAGACAAGAGCAGGCATCATCTGCTGCTGCAGTTGCTGCTGCAGCAGCTGCTGCTGCTGCTGCGGCGGCAGCATACCACTAGCAGCAGCAGCAGCTGCTGCTGCAGGTGCAGCAAGAGATACAGTCAAAGGGTTAGTGAAGGGAATGCTGCAGTAGGAGACAGGCAGCAGCTGCGGCTCGTAGGGGCCCCCCCAATACACAGGGCACAGGGGCCCCCCGGGGCCCTGGGGGCCCCCGGGGGCCCCCTGCAGCATTGCTGCTGCTGCTGCTGCTGCTGCTGGAGAGCCGCTGCTGCAGTCCCATACAGGAAAATACTGGGGCCAGGTAGTGCTGCCTGCAGCAGCAGCAACAGCAGCAGCAGCAACAGCAACAGCAGCAGCAGATGTACGAGTGACAGCGGCAGGAGCAGCAGCAACCCTAGCAACAGCAGCAGCAGAATGTGCAGCTACAACAGCAGCAATAGAAGCAGCAGCAGCAGCAGCACTAGGAGCAACAACAACAGCAGCAATGACAGCAGCAGCAAG
>NW_013574014.1:7906-8133 GCF_000499745.2 Eimeria mitis | reverse complement strand
AACCCTAGCAACAGCAGCAGCAGAATGTGCAGCTACAACAGCAGCAATAGAAGCAGCAGCAGCAGCAGCAGCAGTACTAGGGGCAACAACAACAGCAGCAATGACAGCAGCAGCAACAGCAGCAGCAGCAACTGCACTAGTAGCAATAGCAACGCAAACTATAGTATTAGCAGCAGCAGCAGCAGCAGCAGCAACAGCAGCAGCAGCAGCAGCTGCTGCTGCAGTGT
>NW_013574014.1:7518-7806 GCF_000499745.2 Eimeria mitis | reverse complement strand
GCAGCAGCAACAGCAGCAGCAGCAGCAGCAACAGCAGCAGCAGCAGCAGCAACAGCAGCAGCAGCAGCAGTAATTCGTCTGTCTGTTCTTATTGAATGCTCATAGGCGCGGCAGCATACTTGCCTGGCTGCTGCGGTTGCTGCTGCAACAGCAGCGGCTGCTGCTGCTGCAGCACGAGATGCCCCGGGTCAGCAGCAGCAGCAGCTGCTGCTGCTGCGTTTTCTTCTGTCCCTGCAGCGTATCCATTTGGCTGCTGCTGCAGCAGCAGCGGCTGCTGCTGCTGCTGCA
>NW_013574014.1:7292-7418 GCF_000499745.2 Eimeria mitis | reverse complement strand
AGTAGTAATTCGTCTGTCTGTTCTTATTGAATGCTCATAGGCGCAGCAGCATACTTGCCTGGCTGCTGCGGTTGCTGCTGCAGCAGCAGCGGCTGCTGCTGCTGCAGCACGAGATGCCCCGGGTCT
>NW_013574014.1:6819-7097 GCF_000499745.2 Eimeria mitis | reverse complement strand
GGCAGCAGCAGCTGCTGCCGTTGCTGCTCTCCTCTCTAGCTAAAGAAGAGGCTCCGCCTCCTTTATAGGGATCTATTAATATAAGCTCGTATTACTCACGAAGGAGACAGCAGCAGCAGCAGCAGCAACAGCAGCAGCAGCAGCAGCAGACAGGTGACCACGCTGCTGCAGCAGCAGCAGCAGCAGCAGCAGAGACAAACAGGCAAACGAAGACAAAACAAAATCCAAATATTTAATTAAAAATTAAAACACATATTTCAAATGTTGTGGTGCATGCA
>NW_013574014.1:5757-6138 GCF_000499745.2 Eimeria mitis | reverse complement strand
CAGCAGCAGCAGCAGCAGCAGCAGCAGCAGCAGAGACAAATTAGAGATAATTGTTGCTGCGTATGTTACTGAAGAGAGACAGCTGCTGCTACACTTGCTGCTGTTGGCGCTGCTGCTGCTGCTGCTGCTGCTGTCGTCGGTGCTACTGCTGCTATTGCTGCTACTGCTGCTATTGCTGCTGCTGCTGCTATTGCTGCTGCTGCTGCTATTGCTGCTGCTGCTGCTATTGCTGCTGCTGCTGCTATTGCTGCTGCTGTTGCGGGTGCTGCTGCTGCTGCCGTTGCTGCTGTTCGTGTTGCCGTTGCTGGCGTTCTTGCGGCTGTTGCTGCTGCTGCAGCAACTGTCTCTTGGGGATTCTGCTGCTGCCGCTGCTGCCGCGCT
>NW_013574014.1:5364-5632 GCF_000499745.2 Eimeria mitis | reverse complement strand
CTGCTATTGCTGCTGCTGCTGCTATTGCTGCTGCTGCTGCTATTGCTGCTGCTGTTGCGGGTGCTGCTGCAACGGTAGCTGCTGCAGCAGCAAAGGCAGCTGTACCTGTAACGGCAGCAGCAGCAGCAGCAACTGCAGCAGCAGCAGCAGCAGCAGCAGTTTGAAGCAAACTGTGCTGTACCAACAGCTGCAGCAGCTACTGCTGCTGCTGCCGCAGCAGCATCAGCAGCGTGAGCATACAAAAGCGGATCTGTATATGTATGCATAT
>NW_013574014.1:4803-5264 GCF_000499745.2 Eimeria mitis | reverse complement strand
TATATATATATATATATATATATATATATATATATATATATATATATATATATATATATATATATATCCCGCGGTGTATGGCAGAGTTGAGGTGTCTGTACACCCCAACGTCAGTTTCTGCTGCAGCAGCTTTTTCTCTGCTGCTTCGATGCGTATACACCCCACAGCAGCAGCAGCAGCAGCAGCAGCAGCAGCAGCAGCAGCAGCAGGGACAGAAGCAGCAGCAGCAACAGGGTTTTGCCTGGTAGCACGCAGGCTGAGGAGGAGACAAGGGCATTGCTGCTGCAGCTGCAGCAGAGAAATATAAACCCTAAACCCTAAACCCTAAACCCTCAAATACAAAGAGAGATATAGCAGCAGCAGCAGCTGTCTCCATTCAATCAACTGTCTCTCTAGCAAGGTGCACCTGTCTGTGTTGCTGCTACCGCTGTTGCTGCTGCTGCGCTGCTGCTGCTGCTGCC
>NW_013574014.1:3377-3693 GCF_000499745.2 Eimeria mitis | reverse complement strand
TGCTGCTGCTGCTGCTGCTGCTGCTGCTGTTCTGTTGCTGCTGTTTTTGCTGCTGCTGTGTTGTAAGCCGGAAACAACAGAGCAGAACGCCCATAGCAGCACGATCAGCATCAACAACACCCCTCAAGCAGCAGCAGCAGCAGCAGCAGCAGCAGCAGCAGCAGCAGCAGCAGCAGTCAACCCCCCGTATAACCAAGACAAACACCAGCAGCAGCAGTTGCAGCAGCAGTACAACAAGCAGCAGCAGCAGCAGCAGCAGCAGCAGCACAAGTAGTAGCAGCGGCGACAAGAATACCTCCACAGCGGCCATGGCTAG
>NW_013574014.1:2181-3277 GCF_000499745.2 Eimeria mitis | reverse complement strand
CAGCAACAGCTGCTGCTGCTGCTGCTGCTGCTGCTGCTGCTGTGCCCGTGCTGTGTTTGTTTGCTGCTGCTGCTCAGTGTATACTGAGTTACTTTGTTTAAGCGAAATTATAATAAATACAGCTTCATATAAAAAAATAAAAAAATAAAATGCGTTTCTTTGTTTGTCTCTACGTGCAGCTGCTCGGGTGTGTACCTGGGGGGTAGCTGCTGCCGCCAGCAGCAGCAGAAGAGGGGGGCCCCAGAGCAGCTGGTAGCGAACTAAATAAAATAAAATAAAAAAAATAAATAAAAATAAATAAATAAATTAAACAAATTAATAAACCATTAAACAGAAAAATATACAAATACAAGCAGAGAATTAGTAGCTGCAGCAACAGCAGCAACAGCAGCAGCAGCAGTAGCAGCAGCACCAGCGCTCGTTGACCGGTGTTGCTGCTGCTGCTGCTGCTGCTGCTGCTGCTGCTGCTGCCTTCTGCATGCATCAACAACTGGGGTGTACATACACCTCAAACTCTGCTGATTTTCCTCTCGTCGCTCGCAGCAGCAAACAGCAGCAGCTTTCGGTGTCTTCAATGGCCTTGCTGCTGCTGCTGCTGCTGTGCTGCTGCAGATAACAAGACGCGGGGGCCCCAGCTGTCTAGGCAGCTCTTCTGCTGCAGCAGCAGCAGCTCTGCTGCAGCAGCAACTAGCAGCTCCTGCTGCAGCAGCACACCTGGGGGCCTCTGCTGCTGACGGGGGGCCCCCTACACTTCCTTGGCGTTCAGCAGACAGCAGCAGCTTCGGCTGCAGCTGCAGCAGCAGCAGCAGCAGCGGCAGCAGCAGCAGCAAGAGGAGCAGCAGCTGCAGCAGCAGCTGCAACAACAGCAGCAATTCCTCAAGATGACAGCAGCAGCTCGCTAGCCGTTTTGCTGCTGCTAACAAATGCAGTGGCTGGTAGACAGCAGAAGCAGCAGCTGCAGCAACACACAGCTCACAGCAGCAGCAGCAGCAGCAGCAGCATACAAGCAGCAGCAGCAGCAGCATCAGCTGGTGCAGCAGCAGCAGCAGCAGCAGCAGCAGCAGGAATACCGCTGTTTCGCGTCATAATGAGTCGC
>NW_013574014.1:1695-2081 GCF_000499745.2 Eimeria mitis | reverse complement strand
GTGGCTGGTAGACAGCAGAAGCAGCAGCTGCAGCAACACACAGCTCACAGCAGCAGCAGCAGCAGCAGCATACAAGCAGCAGCAGCAGCAGCAGCAGCTGGTGCAGCAGCAGCAGCAGCAGCAGCAGCAGCAGCAGCAGGAATACCGCTGTTTCGCGTCATAATGAGTCGGTTCTTTTTGTGTAAGCCTTCGTCCCTCTCCAAACCCTCGAATCATTGTCTAGTGTCTAGGGTTTAGGGTTTAGGGTTTAGGGTTTAGGGTTTAGGGTTTAGGGTTTAGGGTTTGTGTTGTGCTGCAGCACTGGAAGCTTTCAATGGCACAGCAGAAGAGGAGACGTCGACCCTCGATCGTCTCAGGCGCTTCGCCAGCAGTAAAGTCAGCCTACA
>NW_013574014.1:1313-1555 GCF_000499745.2 Eimeria mitis | reverse complement strand
GCTAGCTGTCTTGCTGTCTAGCTAGCTGTGGAGCTAGGTAAGTAGCTAGCTAGCTAGCTAGCCAGCTAGCTAGCTAGCTAGCTAGATCTCTTCTTAGCTAGCTGGGTATCTAGCTAGCTAGCTAGCTAGCTAGCTAGCTGTCTAGCTAGCTGTATAGGCTCAACACTAAGCCTGTGGCTGCTTTTTAGGGGGCACGAAACCCTAAACCCTAAACCCTTTATCTCTCTCAAGCGCGATGAAAC
>NW_013574014.1:1011-1213 GCF_000499745.2 Eimeria mitis | reverse complement strand
ATATATATATATATATATATATATATATATATATATATATATATATATATATAGCTAGCTAGCTAGCTAGATATTTAGCGGTGTAGATATGTGCATAGCTAGCTGTGTAGGTGTCTAGCTAGCTGTCTTGCTGTCTAGCTAGCTGTGGAGCTAGGTAAGTAGCTAGCTAGCTAGCTAGCCAGCTAGCCAGCTAGCTAGCTAG
>NW_013574013.1:3190-3460 GCF_000499745.2 Eimeria mitis | reverse complement strand
GAGTGGTTTTGTTTTTATTTGTTTGTCTTTGTCTTTGTTTTTTTTTTTTTTTTATTTTCTTTGTCTTTGTTTTTATTTATTTTTTTCGTTGTCTTTGTCTTTGTCTTTATTTTTTTTATTGTTTTTGTCTCTGGCTTTGTTTTTATTTTAAGGTTGTATTTATATATACATATTTATATTTATATTTATATTTTTATTTATTTATTTATTTATTAATGTATTTATATTTATATATTGCTGCCGCTCATTATAATTATTATTTTGTTTTTG
>NW_013574013.1:1467-3090 GCF_000499745.2 Eimeria mitis | reverse complement strand
GAGTGGTTTTGTTTTTATTTGTTTGTCTTTGTCTTTGTTTTTTTTTTTTTTTTATTTTCTTTGTCTTTGTCTTTGTTTTTATTTATTTTTTTCGTTGTCTTTGTCTTTGTCTTTATTTATTTTTTTTATTGTTTTTGTCTCTGGTTTTTTTTTTATTTTAAGGTTGTATTTATATATATATATATTTATATTTATATTTTTATTTGTCTTTATTTATTTATTTATTTATTAATGTATTTATATTTATATTTGTATATATTGCTGCCGCTTATACTTATTATTTTGTTTTTGTTTTTTTTTGTTTTTATTTTTATTTTTATTTTTTTATTAATTTCTCTCTCGTGCATGCAATGTATCATCTATCGAATGCTGTTGCTGCTGCTGCTGTTGCGGTTGCTGCTGTTGCTGCTGCTGCTGCTGCTGTTGCTGCTGCTGCTGCTGCTGCTGCTGCTGCTGGGGGGCGACACCTGTTTTGCTGCAGCGCGGCCAGGCTTTGCTGCCTTATGGGTTTTTATTTTATATATGCATGCATGCATGCATATACACCCCAAAACCCACACAAGCTGCATATACACCCCAAACCCCATGCATGCAAGCTGCGCATACACCCCAATCAACGATAGAGTGAGGATAACAGCAACTAAATAAATAAATAAATTAATAAATAAATTAATTTATTTATTTTTTTATTAATTTATCAATTCCCTCCGCTCTTCGGTGCTGCTTCTGGTGTTGCAGCAGGAGACCCCATGTAACTCATCTGAACAGCAACACATACACCCCACATGCATGCATGCATGCATGCATGCATACACCCCAAATGCATGCATGCATGCATACACCCCACATGCATGTATGCATGCATACACCTCACATGCATGCATGCATGCATGCATAAACCCCACATACATGCATGCATGCATGCATACACCCCATTTGCATGCATGCATGCATGCACCCCCTACTGATGCCAAGGAAACATATATATTTATTTATTTATTTATTTAAATAAATAAATAAAAATAAATAAAAATAAATAAAAATAAATAGAAGTATAAACTCACAGCGCTGTGGAAAGCCCCAAACAAAAGCAAAAAAAAAGATAAAAGAACCAAAAAAAAACGAAATAAATAATATATAAACATACATTTACATCTACATGTATAAATAAATAAATAAATAAATAAAATAAAAATAAATAAATAAAATAAAAATAAATAAAAATAAATAAAAATAAATGAATATATAAACCTACGGCGCTGTTGAAATCCCCAAAACAGATTAAACAAAAAACGAAATAAATGTGTATAAACATAAATTTACATCTACACTAATACTTATTTAAATAAATAAATAAATAAATAAATAAATAAATAAAATAAAAATAAATAAAAATAAATAAATATATAAACCTACGGCGCTGTTGAAATCCCCCAATGGGGTGCCTTCATAGAAGACAACCGGCAGTCTGCTGACCCCAAACTGTGAATCCAAAAAACCCCTAACAGGCCGCTCAAGGCGGTGCCCCATCAACAACACAACAACCTAAATAAATAAAATAAATAAAAATAAATAAAATAAATAAATAGAGCGCAAAAAATAGATATATATAGATACAAATAG
>NW_013574012.1:1106-3370 GCF_000499745.2 Eimeria mitis | reverse complement strand
GGCGGAGATGCTGACTTCAAAAGGCTTACGTGAAAGGAGGGTTGTCACTGTTCGCCGGAAGAACGTCAGGTGTCGTCATGCAAATCAAGGCAGAGCCTTCCTTTGTTTCTTCAGTTTTGTTGTCTTCCTCTTCCTGTTCCAATAGTAGGCTCGTTGGAGAGTTGCTGATCTTCCTTGTACAGGTGACGACTCTGCAGTCGGCGGTAGCATCGGCGGAGGGGTTGTGCACGGCCACGAAAGAGATGTTGTCCTGACTGGCATACAACTCCTCAGTATCCTTGTTCGGTGGAGGCAATCCATTGAAGTTGCTGTAGGCATTCTTCCACTTTTCTACTACGGCAGTGCAACTAAGGTTAGCGGCATCGACGACCTGGAATGCGTATGTGCCGCTCATGAACTTTTTTCCAGGGTCTGCCTCGGAGCTTTTGCGTGCTGCTTCTTGCTGAGGACACCAAGACAACGAGGATTGTAGTACGTATTCGATGGCATCGAACTCCCTTCGGAGAACACAGCGAAAGGGGTAACTAACTTACTGGTATCAAGACATCGCAAACGGGCTTCCACACCCATTCGTCATACTCGGAGGAATCTTGCTCTCCTTCCTCAGGCAGTCTTTTCTCTTTCGCATCTGTTTGGGGTATTACGAAATCATTGAAACCGGCCTTCTTACGAGCATCGTTGATATCGGAGAGGCATGCGCCATTTTCTCCTGCAGAGACGGATATAAAATGGTGCCATAACGAGCTCCCTTATTTGCTTAGCAACCGTTTTCTGAAGCATTAAAATTTACGCTGACCCCTGACCAAGTCGACAGTACTGGCCTGCCTGTCGGGGTTTGCAATCGAGGCAGCACTTCAAGCATTCAACTTCTCCCCACGGCCAGCCAGCGTACCCAATTTGACAGCATATGTGGTTTTTTTATTTGGAGTTGGTGTTGGTGTTTCAGGTTCTTGGCCACCGCTTCCATCAACTTTGGCGAAGAGGAGGAGCGAGGCACTGACGAGAGTGAACAGTCGAAGAGCCAGCATTGTTGCCATATATGTTGGAGGCCCCGATATGCGCACTTAAAAACAATTTGTCGAATCCCTCCGACACAAAAAGTTTCTAAATTATACACGAAGAAGATATGATTGACAGGATGAAGCGCCACGCTGGCTAGATTCTTTTCGTTGGTTCAGGTGTGGTCAATGCGGGGGTGCAAGGGAGGCGTGTCTTGTTGTGCAGACCAACGGAGAAACCGGGGTTGCCACATTCTTCACCGTCGCGAGCAGGTGCAGTACACGTGTAGTTCGATTTATATTTTACATAATGACTTTGTAATTGGTTGGGCAGGACGATTTGCAACGTAGCTTGAGGCGCAAACATTGGCAACAGATGGCTATGCCGAGCAGTCCTCCGCCGACCAGGCCGTCAGAGGCTTTGCCTTCAAGGCGTCCCTGTGTGGTTGTAAAATGTTTGACCCAACCATTTACTCAACAAAAGACTGCTAACTAGTCATATTGCCGCCATCCTTGCATTGATTGACAAGGACAAGAGAAAGCGCAACACGTGCCGAGCAGTGTGGGACTCAACCCTAAGGTAACCGAGCTAACGAAGGCTTTCCTTGCAGCCGATGCTGCAAAATCATCCCTCCGTCTTTGCACAGGCTCAACCTATGCTGAAACAGAGTCAAAACGCTTAGGATAGCAAAATTTCCCGAGAGCAGCTGCCCTCCCCGTCAGCCCGGGGTTTGATGGGCACGGCGGCGTAAGCGCCTAGGTTTGATGATGCGGAGGATGGGCACCAGATCCCATCACAAGTTGCACCACTTATTGCTGCAATTGTGGGTGTAAGTTAAACACACATTCACTCATCCCTAAGCTTCTTGCCAATGTACGCTCACTGTACATAAGCGCCGAGCCGTCCATTGGCCCTCAATAACTACCTTGTAGTATCGGTATCTCACAAAGCTGCCGAAACGCCAAGGAATGCTGCGGCAAGGCCGAGCAAACTGGGCAAGACGGCCGAGGCAGATCCTTCGAAGGCGGTGACGATCTGTCCCCACTGCTCCTCTCTGCACAACGCAGACAGACAAAGCAAAGAACTGCAGTGTAGCGGCCGCCTAAAGAACAGGGCGGAGATGCAGACATCAAAAGGCTCACGTGAAAGGAGGGTTTTCACTGTTATCCGGAAGAACGTCAGGTGTCGTCATGCAAATCAAAGCAGAGCCTTCCTCTGTTTCTTCAGTTTTGGGGGTTTCTTCTTCCTCTTCCTTATCCACCTCC
>NW_013574012.1:0-797 GCF_000499745.2 Eimeria mitis | reverse complement strand
GACAGCGAGGGATTGCCGTACATGTTGAAACGCCGCGTACTTCCTACGGAGATCACGGCGGAAGAGGTAATTAACTTACTGGTATCAAGACATCGCAAACGGGCTTCCAAACCCATTCTGCATAGTTATCGGAATCTGCATCTCCTTGCTCAGGCAGTCTTTTCTGTTTCGCGTCCGCTTGAGGAATTACGAAATCATTGAAACCGGCCTTCTTACGAGCACTGTTGATCTCGGAGAGACACTTGCCATCTTGTCCTGCAGAGGATAAAATAGTACCATAACTAGCACCCTGATTTTCATAGTAACCGATTTCCGGCGCATTAAAATCTACACTGACCACTGACCAAGTTGAAAGTTCTGGCCTGGCTGCCTGATTTGTAACCGGGGCAGCACTTCAAGCATTCAACGTCACCCACGCCCAGCCAGCGTACCCAGTTTGACAGCATATTTTATTACTGGCGTGGGTGTTGGCGCCGGTGTTTGAGGCGGGTCGTTACCATTAACATCAACTTTGGCCAAGAGGAGGAGCGAGGCACTGACGACTGTGAGCAGGCGGAGAGCGGGCATTGTTGCCACAGCTAACTTGGAGGCCCCGATATGCGCACTTGAAACCAATATGTTGAAACATTCCACCACAAACAATCTCAAAATTACTTATGAAGAAGGGATGGTTGGCAGAGTGAAGAGCGACGGTGGCTTGACTTGTTTTCATTGGCTCAGACGTGGCCAACGCGCGGGTGCACGGGAGGCGTGTCTTGCCGGGCAGGCCAAGAGGGAAACCGGGTTTGGCAGCTTGT
>NW_013574010.1:3417-3643 GCF_000499745.2 Eimeria mitis | reverse complement strand
ATATATATGTGTGTGTGTGTGTGTGTGTGTGTGTGTGTGTGTGTCTGCTTGCTGCTTCCTATGTTGCTGCTGCGAACGCCACTCCTGTTGCTTCTGCTGCTGTTGCTGCTTATGCTGCTGCTGCTGCTGCTCTTGCTGCTGCTGCTGCTCCTGCTGCTGCTACTGCTGCTGCTGCTGCTGCTTCTGCTGCTGCTGTTTCTGTTGCTGCTGCTGCTGCTGCTGCTGC
>NW_013574010.1:2567-2814 GCF_000499745.2 Eimeria mitis | reverse complement strand
TACGTACACTGAGTGTATCTGAGCTGCATGCGTTTCACAAATTCTTAGAAAAACGCATGCAGGGTTTGGTGTCTTTGGGTTTTTTAAATTACTATGGGCTGCAGCGCTTCGGCAGCAGCAGCAGCAGCAGCAGCAGCAGCAGCAGCAGCAGCAGCAGCAGACAAACAAAAACAGAAAGAGTAGGTGCTGCTCTGCTGCAGCACAAATACAAGCTCGCTGTACACCTCATCCTCAGCAGCAAAATACA
>NW_013574009.1:2866-3465 GCF_000499745.2 Eimeria mitis | reverse complement strand
TATATATATATATATATATATATATATATATATATATATATATATATGTATATATATATATATATATGTAGATATTCATGCTTATGTACTAATATATATATATATATATATGTATATATACACTAAAGAATAAATATTTTGTTTGTTTAATTAGTTTTATTTATTTTGGGTAAATTTGCAAGTCAGCTTTTTGTTGCGAATCGAAGTAATTCCTCCATTACAGCTCGTTTTTTTTTGCTTTATTTTATTTTATTTTATTCTGTTTTGTATTGTTTTATTTTATTTTATTTTATTTTATTTTATTTTGTTTTAATTTATTATATTATTTTTTTTTCTTTTCCTGTCTGACTTCAAATTCTTCCCTTTTGTTTTCTTTTTTTTAATTTATTTTTTTTTGTTTTAATTCTCCCTTTCTTATTATCTTTGTTTTTGTTTTTTGTTTGTGCTGCAGTGTCGTGCAGATGGTCCCCGTGGAGACAGCCGCCGACAAACGCGCGGGTCCGTCGCCTAGCTAGCTGCCTAGCTAGCTATCTGTCTAGCTAGCTAGCTATCTGTCTAGCTAGCTAGCTAGCTAGCTGTCTAGCTAGCTAGCTAGCTAG
>NW_013574009.1:0-2766 GCF_000499745.2 Eimeria mitis | reverse complement strand
GGGTCCGTCGCCTAGCTAGCTGCCTAGCTAGCTATCTGTCTAGCTAGCTAGCTATCTGTCTAGCTAGCTATCTGTCTAGCTAGCTAGCTATCTAGACAACCTCATAGCCAGGTTAACGCCAACTGGAGAGTCCAGTCACCGCTGTAAAGCGTATCAATACTCAGCATTCCGCCCAGCTAGCTATCTTTCTAGCTAGCTGTCTACCTAGTTAGCTAGCTAGCTGTCTACCTAGTTAGCTAGCTAGCTGTCTAGCCAGGCAGTTTGTTTGTTTGTGTTTGTAGGATGCATCGTAGTGTACACGTTTGATATCTCTGTGCGTTGCATGCGACTGTCGGTGTTCTTCTGGTGTATGACCAACTGTTATTTCGGAACGACTTGATGCTGCTGCTCCTGTTTTCTGCTGCTGCTGCTGCTGCTGCTGCTGCTGCTGCTTGTGGTTTTTCTGCTGCTGCTTTTGTTGGTGTTATTATTGCTACTGACACGAGTGTTATTTTATTTTATTTTATTTTATTTAATTTTATTTTATTTTATATTATTTTGTTGTGTTGCAGTACCAGTGAGCCACTTTGCGGAGTTAACTTCTCAGANTTATTTTATTTTATATTATTTTGTTGTGTTGCAGTACCAGTGAGCCACTTTGCGGAGTTAACTTCTCAGAGTGAAATATTGTTTTCGAGTGGATCTGATTCTCGGGTGTATGTACAGTCTAGAAAGGTGTTACCTACGCCATTAGTTTCATCAGATTTTTCATTTCAAAAATTAGGAATAGGAGGTTTAGATAAACAATTTGCGGAGATATTTCGTCGTGCTTTCTCTAGTCGTGTGTTTCCCCCGCATATAGTTGAGGAGCTCGGGCTGAAACATGTAAAAGGTTTATTACTTTATGGGCCCCCAGGAACGGGAAAAACACTGATAGCTAGACAGATAGGGAAAGCGTTGAAAGCTAGAGAACCTAAGGTAGTGAATGGGCCCGAAATATTAAATAAATTTGTTGGTCAATCCGAGGAAAATGTAAGAGCTTTATTTAAAGAAGCAGAAGAAGAAGAAAAAAAAAAAGGAAAAGAGTCAAGTTTACATATAATTATATTCGATGAATTAGATGCTATTTGTAAACAAAGAGGAGCAAATCCTGGTGGTTCAGGTGTTACGGATTCAGTAGTAAATCAATTACTATCAAAGATAGATGGTGTAAATGCATTAAATAATATATTACTAATAGGAATGACAAATAGAATAGATTTAATAGATGAAGCTTTACTGAGACCAGGACGTTTTGAGGTTCTTATTGAAATAGGTTTACCTGATACAAAAGGTAGATTACAAATTTTATGTATTCATACAAAAGCAATGAAAGAAGCACAAAGATTAGATTCATCAGTAGATTTGAATCTCTTAGCCGAAATAACACGAAATTTCTCTGGAGCAGAGATAGAAGGTTTAGTTCGTTCTGCTGCTTCTTTTGCTTTTCAACGTTCTGTTGATATGAAAAATTTATCGAAAGCTGCAGATGCATCAGCTATTCGTATTACTATGCAGGATTTTGAGTCTGCACTAGAAGAGGTGAAACCTGCATTTGGNATGCATCAGCTATTCGTATTACTATGCAGGATTTTGAGTCTGCACTAGAAGAGGTGAAACCTGCATTTGGTTCACACGAAGAAACTTTATCTCGGTGTATACAAAATGGAATAATATGTTTCAGTAATACTTGTAAAAGATTACAACAAACATGTATTACTCTTGGGGGTCAAGCTAGAGATAGTAATCATACACAAATTCTATCCTTGTTGTTGCAAGGGGTACCGGGATGCGGCACCACTGCGCTCGCTGCTTCTGTCGCTAAACTTCTTTCTTTTCCTTTTACTAAACTTATTTCTGCTGAGAATTGGGTTGGATTACATGAAAATGCAAGAGTTAATCTATTACATAAAACATTTCAGGATGCATATAAATCAAACCTCTCTCTTATTATACTCGATGATATTGAAAGACTCGTAGATTTCACTCCTATTGGACCCAGGTAACCTACACAACATAAATTTTATTTTTATTTTTTCTTTTGCTTTTGTTTTTTTATTTTGTTATGGTGCTGATGGTGATGGTGCGGCTGATGCTGGTGATGATAATATTATAATTTTTCTGATGATGATGATGGTGGTTGTTGTGCTGATGATGGTGGTAGTTATGCTGCTGCTGCTGCTGCTGCTGATGCTGCTGCTGCTGCTGATGCTGATGGTGATGTTGCTGCTGATGCTGGTGATGGTGGTGATGCTGCTGATGCTGCTGATGATGCTGATGGTGATAGAGATGATGACTATGATGTTGACGATACTGTTGCTGTTTCTGCTGCTGTTGCTGATGCTGCTGCTACGGCTGCTGCTGATGCTGTTTCTGCTGTTCTTGGTGTTGCTGGTGTTGCTGTTTCTGTTTCTGCTTCTGTTGCTGATGTTGCGTCTATTCCTCTTTCTGTTTAAGCTTTTCCTTGTATTTCTCTGTTGAGTATCTGTGGCTGTTTTATTCTTTTGTGTTTTTACTTTGTGCTATCTTTTCTTGTTTGTGTTTTATGTGTGTTTTGTATCCTTATTTGCGTTTTGTGTTTTGTATTTTCATTTGAATTCGCCTGTTTACTTATACTTTTCTTTTTTGTTTTTTGTATTTTATTTATTTTTATTTTATTTTATTTTATTTTAATTTAATTTTATATTTTGTTTTGTATTTAGATTCTCAAACCCAGCTCTTCAGGCTCTGCTGGTGTTGGTGAAGAAA
>NW_013574008.1:2148-2603 GCF_000499745.2 Eimeria mitis | reverse complement strand
CTGCTGCTGCTGGTGCTGCAGGCGCTGCTGCTGTTGCTGCTGGCAACTGTGACGGCTTTGCTGCTGCTACACCTTTTGCTGCTGCTGCTGCTGCTGCTGCTTCTGCAGCGGCTGTGCGTGTTGCTCCTGTGCGTGGCGATTCTGCTGCTGCTGCTGCTGTTGTTGCTGCAACAGGAGCAGCAGCAGCAGCAGCAGCAGCAGGAGCAGCAGCAGCAGCAGGAGCAGCAGCAGCAACTCCCTGTGTATTTACCCCTACAAGCTTAGGTGGGAATGGGGCCCCCCCAGCAGCAATAGGGGCCCCCAGCCCGGTGTCTGCTGCTGTTGCTGCTGCTGCTGCTGCTGCTGCTGCTGCAGCAGCAGCAGCAGAGGGGGCCCCTAACGAGGAGAAGGGTACTCTTGCTGCAGTTGCTATTGGGGGGCCCCTAGCTAAGCCAGCAGCAGCAAGGGGGCCCCCT
>NW_013574008.1:1459-2048 GCF_000499745.2 Eimeria mitis | reverse complement strand
CCCCAGCAGCAATAGGGGCCCCCAGCCCGGTGTCTGCTGCTGTTGCTGCTGCTGCTGCTGCTGCTGCTGCAGCAGCAGCAGCAGAGGGGGCCCCTAAAGAGGAGAAGGGTACTCGTGCTGCAGTTGCTATTGGGGGGCCCCTAGCTAAGCCAGCAGCAGCAAGGGGGCCCCCCAGTAATGCATTCATGCTGCTGGGGGCCCCCCTAAACTGCAGCGCAGCATCAGGGGGCCCCCCTGGTTGCTGAGGCAGCAAACCAAGGAGGCCCCCAAGGGGCCCCTGTGCTGCAGCAGCAGCAGCAGCTGCTGCTGCATGCGTCTGAGCAGCAGCAGCACCTCTTGCTGCTGCTGCTGCTGACCAGGTAAGAGGAAGGGGGGCCCCTGGGGGGCCCCCCAGGGGGCCCCCCTGGGGGCCCCCTTGGGGGGCCCCCGGGGGGCCCCTCTGCTGCAGCAGACCCGCACGCTCTGCTGCAGCAGACTGCAGCGCAGCAGAAGCAACAGAGAGGCGAGCAGCAGCAGCAGCAACTTGTGCTGATACGCCTGCTGCTGAAGGGAGAAGGCCTTGGGGGCCCCTAGAGACAGCAGCAGCAGG
>NW_013574008.1:717-1388 GCF_000499745.2 Eimeria mitis | reverse complement strand
GGGGGGGGGGGGGGGGCCCTCCATCACCACCCAAATATATAGAGGGGGGGGGCCCCCTCCAGGGGCAGCCTGAGAAGGGCCTGGGGGCCCCTAAGCCCCCGCAAAGAGGAGAGGGGTTCAGGGGGCCCCCCAGCATCAGCAGCAGCAGCAGCAGCAGGAGCAGCAGGAGCAGCAGCAGCAGCAGCGGGGGCCCCTGGTATTAGGTTGTGGTGGTTTGGGGGCCCCAAGGGCCCCTTTAGAATAGAGAAATAAAAAGAAAAAGAGAAAAAGAAATGAAATAATTAATTAAATATAATTATATTAAAATATAAATGATGATAGAAGTACACACACACACACACAGACGCAGGCGAGCTGCGTATACACCCCAACGAGCAACCCCCCCCTCTCTCCTATGATGCTTTTGTTTCTTTCTAGTAAAGGAAACCCCAAAAAATAAAATAAAAAAAACAATAAAATACATTTATTTAATGTATAGAGAGGGCTTGAGGTGTACATGCAGCTGCTGCTGCTGCTGCGTGGCTGATTGCTTGGGGGGTATCTCTGCTCCTTTATTTATTTATTTATTTATTTGTTATAAATTAATATTTAATTTATTTTTTATATTTATTTTATATTTTTATTTTATTTTTATTTATATTATAAACACACACACACCCGTCCTCTCTATA
>NW_013574007.1:15916-17377 GCF_000499745.2 Eimeria mitis | reverse complement strand
TGCTGCTGCTGCTGCTGCTGCTGCTGCTGCTCCCCCTCCAGCTCCAGCAGCACCCATAGATCCTGCTGCTGCAGATGCTGCTCCGCCCCCGAGCGAGCCAGCAGCAAAAGGACGCTTCTGCTGCTGCTGCTGCTGCTGCAGGTCGAAATCTTTTTTTCGTTTTTTTCTCGTTGCTGCTGCACTGCGCTTTGTTTCCAGGTTTGTTGCGTGGGTTTGCTGCTGCTGCTGCTGCTGTTGCTGCTGCTGCAACTGCTCGTGTTGCTGCTGCTGCGCATCCGGCACAGCTGCTGCTGCTTGCCTGCTGAGGTGTATAGGCAGCTGCAGCAAATAAAACGGTTGCCCTTTAGGGGGCGGGGGGGGCTGGGGGAGCGACAGAAACGTCCGCGGCAGCAGCAGCCCCTGCAGCCCCTCATCCTCCTCGCTGCTGCTGCCGCTGCTGCTGCTGCTGCTGCTGCTGCTGCTGCTGAAGCACCACTGCAAGGCTGGAGGGGGCAGGCGGCAGGGGAGAGCAGAAAGGGGAGCGAGGGGGAAGCTGCAGGGGTAGTGGGGTTTCTGGTTGCGCAGCAGCTGCCGCAGGCCCTTCACAGCAGCAGCAGAGCTGAGCTGCAGCAGCTGCTGCGTTGTAAGTGCTGCTGCTGCTGCGTCAGTGGGGCCGTCAGCAGCAGCTGCTGCTGCTGCTGTTGCTGCTGCGCTGCTTCTACTCCTTGCAAACCCCTTTGCGCTGCCACGACGAAGACCAGCGGAGTGCTTCGCCTGCTGCGTGGCTTTCTCAGCAGCATATTCAAATCCACCTGCTGCTGCTGCTGCTGCTGTTGCTGCTGCTGCTGCTGCTGCTGTTGCTGCTGCTGCTGTACAGTTTGCTTCAGCTTCTTGTGTCTCATGTTTCATCCCGCTGCTGTCCTCCGCAGCAGCAGGATCCCTGCTGCCTTCTGCCTTTCCACCACCACTACCACTACCACTGCCGCTGCTGCTGCTGCTGCTGCTGCTGCTGCTGCTGCTGCTGCTGCTGCTGCAGGGGGGGGGCTCTGGGTGCGCATCGAGCAGCGCGAGGGGTTCTTTGTGCGGCAGCTCAAGGACCCCAGCCAGCAGCTCGTTTGCTTTTCGTTGCATCACAGCAGCAGCTTTATATTGTTTAGTGTTCGGCATATATAAAGTTTTTACGTTTTGTATGAGCAGCGCAATATCTCCTAAGAACTCCCCCAAAGAACTATACCCACTACTGCTGCTGCTGCTGCTGCTGCTGCTGCTGCTGCTGCTGCGGAGCTTCTGTGCTACCATAGAAAGACACATGGGCCGCTGCACCACACGCCAGTATAAAGAAAAAGATGCTGCAGGCAAAAAAGAAAAATCCCCCGTTCTGTCTTGCGCCATCAACTCCGCCACTATGCGTTCATACCGCTGCCGCCGCGACGGAGACCGACAAGAGGGGCACCTGAGCAGCACCAGCAGCAGCAGCAGCAG
>NW_013574007.1:15348-15749 GCF_000499745.2 Eimeria mitis | reverse complement strand
GGAGTAGCAGCAGCAGGAGGAGTAGCAGCAGCAGCAGGAGTAGCAGCAGCAGCAGGAGTAGCAGCAGCAGGAGGAGTAGCAGCAGCAGCAGGAGTAGCAGCAGCAGCAGGAGTAGCAGCAGCAGCAGGAGTAGCAGCAGCAGGAGTAGAAGCAACAGCAGCAGCAGCACGAGAAGCAGCAGCAGTAGTAGTGTTAGTTGCTGCAGCAGGAACGGAAAGCAGAGATTGATGGCAACACCCCATGCATGCGTGAACGCTGAATTTCCAGCAGCAGCAGCAGCAGCAGCAGCAGCAGCAGCAGCAAACCTGTATTTGATAGTTTTGAGCTGCTGCGGGTCCTGCAGCCCCTTGGCTAGCCTGGGATCGCAGCGGGTATGGATCCAGGCCTTGCAGCCATCGCAC
>NW_013574007.1:14829-15202 GCF_000499745.2 Eimeria mitis | reverse complement strand
ATACACACACACACACACAAAACACAAGAAAACCCTGCTGCTGCTGCTGCTGCTGCTGTTGCTGCTGCTGCTGCTGCTGCTGTTGCTGCTGTTGCTGCTGGTAATGCTGGTGCAGAAGCGGCTGCTGCAGCTGCGGTGCTGACAGAGGCAGCGCAGCAAGCTGCTTCAGCACACATTTACATATCCCCAATCTCCTAAACCCTAAACCCTAAACCCTAAACCCTAAACTCTAAACCCTAGACTCTAAACCCTAAACCCTAAACCCTAAACCCTAAACCCTAAACGCTAAACCATAAACCCTAAACCCTAAACTCTAAGCCTCAGACCCTCAACTGTAAAGCCTAGCCATCCCTTCACATCATACCCCAGACCG
>NW_013574007.1:13915-14729 GCF_000499745.2 Eimeria mitis | reverse complement strand
ATACACACACACACACACAAAACACAAGAAAACCCTGCTGCTGCTGCTGCTGCTGCTGTTGCTGCTGCTGATGCTGCTGATGTTGCTGCTGCTGCTGCTGCTGCTGTTGCTGCTGCTGATGTTGCTGCTGCTAATGCTGGCGCTGAAGCGGCTGCTGCAGCTGCGGTGCTGACAGAGGCAGCGCAGCAAGCGGCTTCAGTACACAGTTACATATCCCCAACCTCCTAAACCCTAAACCCTAAACCCTAAACTCTAAACCCTAAACTCTAAACCCTAAACCCTAAACCCTCAACTGTAAAGCCCAGCCATCCCTTCACATCATACCCCAGACCCTAAACCCTACCCCATAAACCCTAAACCCTAAACCCTAGACCCCATCCTCTAAACCCTAAACCCTAAACCCTAAACCCTTGTTAGCTGCTTACTGAGCACAGAGGAGAAAGGATGCGGGGTCCCAGTTGGCGTATTCAGGCCAATACAAATCCACGTAGCCGCAGCTCGTGCAGCGGCGGCACGAGTCGCAGCGGTAAGCAGACCCGTGTAATACAGGAGCCTGCAGCAGCAGCAGCAGCAGCAGCAGCAGCAGCAGCAGCAGCAGTAGCAGTAGCAGCAACAGTATAGCAACAACAGCAACAGCAAGAACTGCAGCACCGACAGCAGCAGCAACAAAAACAGCAGCAACAACAGCGCAGCAACAACAGCAGCAACAGCAACAGCAGCAGCAACAAGAGCAGCAGCAACAGCAGCAGCAGCAGCAGCAGCAGCAAGAGCATCTGTACGTACACTGGGATAGCAGCAAGCGCCATGAGCATAG
>NW_013574007.1:12329-13815 GCF_000499745.2 Eimeria mitis | reverse complement strand
CAGCAGCAGCAGTAGCAGTAGCAGCAACAGTATAGCAACAACAGCAACAGCAAGAACTGCAGCACCGACAATAGCAGCAACAAAAACAGCAGCAACAACAACAGCAGCACCAACAGCACAGCAACAACAGCAGCAACAACAACAGCAGCGACAACAGCAGCAACAGCAGCAGCAGCAGCAGCAGCAGCAAGAGCATCTGTACGTACACTCGGATAGCAGCAAGCGCCATGAGCATAAGAGTTGCAGCAGTGGCAGTTGAGGACTTGTTGGTAGGCAGCTTCATACTGTGTTGCTGCTGTGCTAGCTGTGCCTGGTGCTGCTCTGTTTGCTGCTGCAGCAGCAGCAACAGCAGCAGGACTTCTCTCTGTTGTCAGCAGCAAGTCTATGGGCTCGCAACAATACAAACAACACACACAGTCTCTACACAGCCACGGTGTACGTACACCCCGATCGTTCTTACCCCCCTCCTCAAGCCCCAGTATACACCGAGGGTTAGGATACAGCTGCACCTTCAGCTGCACGCAGCCCCCTTTCTCCTGCTGCTGCTGCTGCTGCTCCTGCTGCTGCTGCTGCTGCTCCTGCTGCTCCTGCTGCTGCTGCTGTTGCTGTTGCTGCTGCTGCTGCTGCTGTTGCTGTTGGTGTTGGTGGGGTTGGGAGTCTTCGCCCTCATGCTCGGCTTCGTTCGGCTCCTGATCCTCGTTCTGCTGCTGCTGCTGCTGCTGCTGTTGTTGCTGCTGCTGCTGCTGCTGCTGCTCGGATTGCTGTTCCTGAGGGTCTGGATCCTGTGGCTGGGCCTGGCAACTCGGCTGCTCCTCCTGCTGCTTCTGATGCTCGTCGTGCTGCTGCTGCTGCTGCGCTTCCTGCTGCTGCGCCTGCTGCTGCTGCTGCTGCTGCTGCTGCTGCTTGTCCGCCACTTCGCCGTCGACCTGCATGGGCTCCTCGTCCTTGCTGTGCTGTTGGATTTGGCTGCCTATGCCGTCCTGCTGTTGCTGCTGTTGCTGCTGCTGTTGCTGCTGCTGCTGCTGCTGCGATTGTTGTTCTGACGTTTTTTCGCTTTGCTGTTGGGTTTGTTGTTTTAGTTCTTTCTGCTGCAGCAGCAGCAGCTGCTGCAGCTGCTGCTGGTTAATCTTAACAGCAACAGCAACAGGTGGTGCCGGAGCATCCTGTGCTGCTGCTTCTTCTCCGGGGTGTCTATACAGGCGCCAGTGTAGGGTCCCCTGTCTAGACAGCAGAGCAGAGTGAGCACGAGAGAAGGCGAGGGGGAGAGTACAGAAGCGGGAGAGAGAGAAAGATCGCCGCAGCAGCCTGGCCTCTTGCTGCCGCTTGAACCCCTGCAGCAGCACAGCACGTGCTGCAGCAGACAAACCCAAAGGCAAAGACACAGAGCGAGCTGCTATCATAAAAGTACTCTGAAAACACTTTCTGCTGCTGTCGTATACCACGCTTATTGGTGATAGAGGCCAACCGCTGCCTGCAGTGTACATAC
>NW_013574007.1:10228-11023 GCF_000499745.2 Eimeria mitis | reverse complement strand
CAGCTGCTGTTGGGTGTTGTAGACGCAGAGGCTAGCGGACCCGTTCCCGCTGCTGGGCCTTCTGCTGCTGTCGGCTGCACCCATGAAGGATAGCTAGCCAGCAGCTGCGAGGGGTCGACCTCAGCTGGCGGCTCCACCGGCTGGCCCGGGGTCATTACATAGTACACGGGCTTGCTGCAGCTGCGGCACCTTCTGCTGCTGCTGCTGCTGCTGCTGCTGCTGCTGCTGTTGCTGCTGCTGCTGGGGTCTGCGGGGCTGCTTCGTTTAGGCTCCTGCTCGTCTTGAGGCTGCTGCGTGTCAGCAGCAGCAGCAGCCTTTATATGGTTACTATGTCCGTTGTCTGCGTCGTGTTCCTGCTGCTGCTGCTGCTGCTGCTGCTGTTGCCGTTGCTGCTGCTGGTGTGAGTGTTTAGCAGGCAGCGTTTTGTCTCTGTGCTGCTGCTGCTGCTGCTGCTGCTGCTGCTGCAGCGGGAGAGGATAGTCTCGGCGCCACCACACTGGGTGCGGGCTGGCTAGGCGTATAATATCGTTAGTAAGAGAGAACCAGCCTCTGTGTGTTTCTTCTGGGGAGAGGGGCAGCTGGTCCCCCTGCAGCAGCAGCGGGGGTGCATCTGCTGCTGCAGCAGGAGAAGCTAGGTCTTGTTTGCTGCTGGTGAGAAGAAAATGAATAAATACTGATCTATACTTCGGCAAATAAAACTTTATTATGCCCTCCACCCAATCGTAGCTGTCTATACACTGACGCTCCCGCCAACCACGCACCACACGCACACGGCATCCTATATACGCAAACACT
>NW_013574007.1:10033-10128 GCF_000499745.2 Eimeria mitis | reverse complement strand
TTATTATGCCCTCCACCCAATCGTAGCTGTCTATACACTGACGCTCCCGCCAACCACGCACCACACGCACGCGGCATCCTATATACGCAAACACT
>NW_013574007.1:9334-9933 GCF_000499745.2 Eimeria mitis | reverse complement strand
AGCAGCAGCAGCAGCAGCAGCAGCAGCAGCAGCACCAGCAGCAGCAGCAGCAGCAGCAGCAGCAGCAGCGAGAGAGAGATAGGAAAGGAAGAGATTGACAGCTGGACGAGAAAGCAGCAGACACACAAACTACACAACACGAGGAAGAGGTAGACGCATGCAGGCAGCAGCAGCAGCAACAGCAGCAGAAGATAGAGAAACTGCAGCAGCAGAGGACAGCTAAGCAGCAGCAGCAGAAGAGACACGAGCAGCAGCAACAGAAGTAACTGCAGCAGCAGCAGTGGCAGCACGCGGAGCGAAGGGTACCTGGCTAGCTACAGCTAGCTAGCTACAGCTAGCTAGCTACAGCTAGCTAGCTACAGCTAGCTAACACCAGCTATCTAGCTAGCTGCAGCTAGCTAGCTACAGCTAGCTAATAGAGAGGGGGCGTACCTTGTCTGTCTTCCCTGAACTCTAGTTTTTGCCCATAGGCAGCAAAGGGGTCCTCAGGAGCTTCCTTTTCTTTTGCTGCTGCTGCTGCTGCTGCTGCTGCTGCGGGCTTGGGTGCTGCAGGCTTGGCAGGCCGCTGCTGCTGTTGCTGCCGCTGCTGCTGCTGCTGT
>NW_013574007.1:6990-9234 GCF_000499745.2 Eimeria mitis | reverse complement strand
TGCTGCAGGCTTGGCAGGCCGCTGCTGCTGTTGCTGCCGCTGCTGCTGCTGCTGTTGCTGCTGCTGCTGCTGCGGCTCTGTTGGCTCCTGCAGCTGCTTCAGCATCGTCCGCGTCAGCCGAATGCCAGCAGCAGACAGCAGCGACTCCAGGCCTTCACCTTCTGTTCCTGCTGCAGCAGCTGCTGCAGCAGCTGCTGCAGCAAAAGAGAGAGACACAGCAGCAGAGGCAGCAGCACATGCAGCAGCAGACGCGGTAGCAAGTGCAGCAGCAAAGGCAGCAGCAGCAAAAGAAAAAAAAACGGCAGCAGCGAGAGCTAGCACTAAAAAATGAGTGAGAGCAGCAGCAGCAGCAGCAGCAACTGCAGCAACAGCAGCAGCACCGACGCTGCCGAAAGCAACAGCAGCAGCAGCTGCAGCAGCAACAGCAGCAGCAACGGCAGCAGCTTATATCTTACCCGTGTCTTGGGAGCCCTTTGCAGGTTGCGCTGACTCAGCTGCATCTGCTGCTGCAGACTCTGCTGCATCTGCTGCTGCTGCTGCTGCTGCTGCAGCTGCAGCAGACGGTGTTGGGCACACTTCAGTGTTTTCTGAAGGCGTTGCTGCTGCTGCTTCTGCTGCTGCTGCTGCTTCTGTATCTGCTGCTGCTGCTGCTGCTGCAGCCTTGCCCCGTGCTGCTGCTGTGGGTTTACTTCCCTGCTGCTTCTCCATCTGCTCCTCCTTTGCTGCTGCATCTGCTGCTGCAGCAGCAGCAGCTGCTGCTGCTGCTTTCGAGGTAGAGACGCGTGTGCTCCCTGCGGTATCCCCCTCAGCCGCAGCTGGCTGCTGCTTCTGCTGCTGCTCCTTCTGCTGCTGCTGCTTCTGCTGCTGCTTCTGCTGCTGCTGCTTTTCTTGCGCTTTGGCTTGCTGCTGCTGCTGCTGTTTCTGCTCTTTCTTCTGGGGCACTTCAGCACTCTTCGCTTGGCTGCTGCGACCTGCCGACGTACTGCTGCTGCTGCTGCTGCTGCTGCCGCTGCTGCTGCTGCTGCTGCTGCTGCTGCTGCTGCTGCGTGCTGCAGTCCTGCGCGGCTCTATAGGCTGGTAGTTCTCCTGCAGCAAACCCCACAGCTCTCGTGACACCCGAATATCACCAGACTTGGCGCTCCTCTTCTTGCTGCTGCTGCTGCTGCTGCCGCTGCTGCTGCTGCTGCCGCTGCTGCTGCTGCTGCTGCTGCTGCTGGATTTTGCTTGTGCAACTGCCTTTTGGGTTTTGCCCTTCTTTGCAGACGCCGCGGCCTCGCCTTGCTCTTGCTGCTGCTCTTGCTGCTGCTCTTGCTGCTGCTTTTGCTGCTTCTGTTGCTGCTCCTGCTGCTGCTCTTGCTGCTGCAGCTGCTCGCCGACCTTCTGCTTCTCTGCCTCAGCTTCTTGTTGGGTTGAAGGTGGCTCCTGCTGCTGCTCCTGCTGCTGCTCCTGCTGCTGCTGCTGCTGCTCCTGCTGCTGCTGCTCCTGCTGCTCCTGCTTCTGCTCCTGCTGCTGCTCCTGCTTCTCCTGTTCTTGCGTTTGCTGCGGTTCCCGCTGCTGCTCTTCTTGCTGCGCCGTCTGCTTCTCTTGCTGCTGCTCTTGCTGCTCTTCCTCCTGCTTCGTCTCCTGCTGCTGCTCCTGCTGCTGCTGCTGCTGCTGCTGCTGAGCCGCAGGTGCTTTTGCCCCCTCCGCGTCATCAAGAGCTTGCTGCTTCGCTGTCTCTTCCTCTCCAGCCAGAGTCTGCTGCTGCTGCTGCTGCTGCTGCTTCTGCCGCTGCTGCTTCTGCTGCTGCTGCTGCTGCTTCGTCTCCTTAGACGGGCTGGCAGATGACTCGCGGCCCACCGCAGACTCAGCCTCAGCAGCAGCAGCAGCAGCAGCAGCAGCAGCAGCAGCAGCAACAGGAGCTGCAGAGCTTGCAACATCCTTGTTGCCTTCTATCACGTCCATTTCCTCTGGCACTGCTGCTGCTGCTGCTGCTGCAGTTTCTGCTGCTGCTGCTGCTTCTCCCGCATCTGCTGCTGCATCTGCAGGGTCCCTCTTTAGCGTTCCTTCTTCTTCAGCTGCTGGCTGCGCTGCTGCTGTTGCTGCCGTTGCTGCTGTTGCTGCTGCTGTTGCTGTTGTTGCTGCTGCAGCGCCGCTGCCCGCCTTTCCCTTCCCCGCGAAACTGCTGCGCGGCTGCTCTGCATCATCATCAGCAGCAGCAGCAGCAGCATCAGCAGCAGCAGCAGCAGCAGCAGCAGGTTCGTC
>NW_013574007.1:5023-6890 GCF_000499745.2 Eimeria mitis | reverse complement strand
GGAGCTGCAGAGCTTGCAACATCCTTGTTGCCTTCTATCACGTCCATTTCCTCTGGCACTGCTGCTGCTGGGTGAGACTGTCTTTACCAATATCTGCTGCTGCTGCTGCAGCCTCTGGAGCAGCAGCAGCAGCAGCAGCAGCAGGAGCAGCAGAAGCTTCTTCTCGTTGCCGCTCAGCTGCCAGCAGCTTCTTAGCTGCTGCCTTGGCTGCTTTCTCTCCTGTTCGTGCTGCTGCTGCAGTTGCTGCAGTTGCTGCAGCTGCTGCAGCTGCTGCAGCTGCTTCAGCAGCAGCTGCTGGTTTTGCTTCTCTCCTGGGGCTGACGGATCTTTTCTTTGGCTTTACGCCGCCGTCTCTACCCAGGCTACGCATGAGGCTGTCTCGCTGCTGCTGCTGCTGCTGCTGCTGCTGCTGCTGTTGCTGCTGCTGCTGCTGCTGCTGCTGCTGGTGTTTGCTGCTGGGTGAGTCTGTGAAGAGGTGCATGTCCGTGACGGGTGTGCCTGCTGCAGCAAGAGCTTCTCTTTGCTGCAGCAGAACCTTTTTATATTCTTTGAGTGCTGCTTCTGCTGCAGCAGCACCACTGAGGCCGCGCTGCACTGCAGCAGCAACAGCAGCACGCCCCCACGCCTGCAGCTGCTGCAGCTCCTCCTCTCGTGTGTCTCCCCAGGGGTTGTCGGGGTCAGCAGCAGGCAGCGATAGATCTGCTTTCTCTGCTAGTGCTCTGATGTCTGCTGCTGCTGCTGCGCCCCATACACGTGCTGTCTCCTCAGGGTCTTCTGCTGCACCTGCTGCTGCGCCTGCTGCTCCTGCTGCTGCTGCTGCAGCTGCTGCTGCTGATGCTGATGCTGGGACTTCCAGTCCTGCAGCAGCCAGACCCGTAGGGCCACCAGCAGCAACAGCAGCTGCAGCAGCAGCAGCAGCAGCAGCAGCAGCAGCAGGAGAAGGGCCGCTGCGCGGCCAACCATATGGCTGGGCTGGTGGCGGCGGCTGCATTGGTTGCTGCTGCTGCTGCTGCAGCAGCTGCTGGTGGTGCAGCATTCTGTGTTGCGGCTGCAGCTGCTGCTGCTGCAGCAGCTGAGGTCTGTGCTGCTCTTGCTGCTGCTGCTGCAGCAGAGACCGAGGGGTTGTCTGCCTCCAGCTCGGGCTCTGCCAGTGCGAAGCAGAATCAGCAGCAGCAGCAGCAGCAGCAGCAGCAGGTACTGCTGCTGCTGCTGCTGTCGGTTCTAATGACCTCGTGCTGCAGTCCGCTGGCACTGCTGCTGTTGCTGCTGCTGCTGCTGCTGCTGCTGCTGCGCTGCGGACCGCTGCAGCAGGAGGAGAGCGGCTCGGGGCCCCCCACCCCCCTGAGCTGGCTGAGGGCCCCCGCACATCCCAACGGCCTCTAGACCGCACCCTTGAGCTGCTGCTGCTGCTGCTGCTGCTGCTGCTGCGACCTCTGCTGCTGCTGCGTCGGCTTCTGCTGCGGCTGCGGCGGCTCCTGCTGCGGCTACGGCGACCCCTGCTGCTGCTGCGGCTTCTCCTGCTGCTGCTGCGGTGGCATCTGCTGCTGCTGCGGCTCCTTCTTCTGCTGCTGCTGCTGCCTCGATCCCTCCACCTGCTGCTGCTGTGTGAGTCGATTGAGCGGCTGTAGCTGCTCCCTTGCTGCTGCTGCTGCTGCTGCTGCTGCTGCTGCTGCTGGTGCAGCGGACGATAGGGGGAGGCCTCAATTGCTGCTGCCTCCTCAGGCCCCACATCAAAGCCCCTTCTGAACCGGCTGCTGCTGCTGCTGCAGAGGCTGCTGCTGCTGCTGCTGCTGCTGCTGCTGCTGCCACGTGGGGTTAGACAGTCCCAGCCGCTGCTCCTAGCCCCCTGGCTAGTGCTTCTGCTGCT
>NW_013574007.1:402-5008 GCF_000499745.2 Eimeria mitis | reverse complement strand
CTGGCTAGTGCTTCTGCTGCTTCCCCCCCTGTTGCTGCTGCTGCTGCTGCTGCTGCTGCTGCTGCTGCCGTGGCTGCGGCCGCTTTGGCTCGAGCCGTTGCCAGCAGCAACGCGTCTCCCTGCATCGTCAGACCTGTACTCAGCATAGCTGCTTCTGCTGCTGCTGCTGCTGCTGCTGCTGCTGCTGTAGCTGCTGCTGCTGCTTCTATCTGTAACACTTCCTTCTGGGGCTGCCCCACAAGCTGTACTGGTGGGGTGCTGCTGCTGCTGCTGCTGTTGCTGCTGCTGCTGCTGTTGCGGCTGCTGCTGCTGCTGCAGGTTTGGGGGCCGCTGATCCCATCGACTGCGCTTTTTAGCTGTCACTGTTCCACTTGATGCTGCTGCTCCTGCTGCTGCTGTTGATGCTGCTGCTGCTGCTGTTGCTGCTGCTGCTGCTGCATGCGGCGCGCTGTGCTGGGGGGCAACCCCCGCCTCGTCGTCAGCCCCCATAATATATGCTGCGAGCAGCTGCGCCTGCAGGAAGCGGAGGTGTTTCCTCCAATGGCTGCTGCTGCTGCTGCTGCATCGACTGCAGCAGCAGCAACAGCAGCAGCGGCGACAGCAGCTGCTGCGGCTGCAGGTGCTGACTCGTTAGCGCCTTCGGCGCCCGTCAGCAGCTGCTGCTGTACTTGGAAGCCAAAGCAGTCATCGTAGGGTCCCTAGAGAGTTAGCTGCTGCTGCTGCTACTGCTGCTGCTGCTGCTGCCGCTGCTGCTGCTGCTGCTGCTGCTGCTGCTGTGGACGAGAAGAGGCTCGGATTCGCCGGCTTTCTGCTGCGTTACCCCTTCAAGGGTCGCCTCTTCATTAAAAATTAATATAAATATCATCACTAACAAAACCAGGTGTACATGCAGCAGCAGCAGCAGATGAGGCCCCCCGCATGCAGCCACGACCGCAGCAGCAGACGCAGCAGCAGACGCAGCAGCAGCAGCAGCTGCTGCTGCTGCAGCTCCTCGGCGTCTTTTCTCAGTATCTGCTGTTTGAGCTCATGAAAGCCGAAACTGCTGTTATACCACCAGATCAAGGCGGTGCAGCAGCAGCGGGATCAGCAGCAGCAGCAGCAGCAGCAACAGCAGCAGCAGCAGCAGCATTGCTGCAGTGAAAACTCCAATTCAAGAGCAACAGGCTGCGGACAAGTCCATACACACAACGGAGAAGTAAACCCTGCAGAGCACGCCGGTGTCTTCGGCCTGTAGCAGCCGCACAGCAGCAGCAGCAGCAGCAGCAGCAGCAGCACATACAGCAGCAGCACGAAGCAGCAGCAGCAGCAGCAGCACATACAGCAGCAGCACGGAGCAGCAGCAGCAGCATGACATACAGCAGCAGCACCAGCCCATACAGCAACAGCAACAGATACAGCAGCAGCAGCAGTCCATACAGCAGCAGCAGCACATACAGCAGCAGCAGCACATACAGCAGCAGCAAGACACACAGCAGCAGCAACAATCCCTTTTTATGAGTTTCCCCTGACGTCCGTTTGGCAATTATATAGCTGCTGCTGCTGCAGTTGCTGCTGCTGTTGTTGCTGCTGCTGCTGTCGGCGATTGCAGCAGGAATAGCTGCAGCGGCTGCAGCAGCAGCAGCAGCAACGGGAGTATACACCTGCAGCAGCAACAGCAGCAGCTGCCTCGTGCAGCTAACTCATGTACACACAGCGTGCTGCTAGGCGCTCAGCATCGACACCTGTGCTGCTGCTGCTGCTGCTGCTTCTGTGCTGCTGCTGCTGCTGCTGCTGCTACTCTTGCGCGGAAGCCGCCTGTGTGAAGCCTTGCCCCTCCTTCCTGCTTCCCTGCCGCGTTGCTGCAGCAGCAGGACAAACAGCAGCAGCAGCAGCAGCAGCAGCAAGTGCCAATGGCCTGCTGCAGCAGGGCCGTTGCGCAGTGAGGAGAGGTTCAAGAACAGCAGCAGCAGCAGCAGCAGCAGCAGCAGNCAGCAGCAGCAGCAGCAGCAGCAGCAGCAGGAGCAGCAGGATGTTCGAGTTCGTCTCTCGTGCTGCAGCTGCAGCAGCGTCTGCAGCAAGAGGACCCAGCAGCAGCAGCAGCAGCAGGAGCAGCAGCAGCAGGGGGTGCTGAGGTGCTGCGGCTAGAAGAGGTGTCTGTACACTCCGGTGCTGCTGTGCTGCTGCAGCGCGTGTCGCTGCAGCTGCAGCAGAACGAGAAGCTCGCGCTGCTGGGCAGCAACGGGGCGGGGAAAACCACCTTGCTGCATGCAATTGCTGCTGCAGCACAGCAGCAGCAACAGCAGCAGCAACAGCAACAGCAGCAGCAGCAGCAGCAGCAGCAGCAGCATGGAGACTCAGAGCAGCGCGGCCAGCGCCAGCGCCTCAGCAAGGCCGCACGCAGACAGCTGCGGCGGCTGTCGCCGCAGCAGCAGCAGCAGCAGAAGCTCGAGCGTGAGCAGCAACAGCAGCAGCAGCAGCAGCAGGAACTGCAGCAGCAGCAGCAGCAGCAGCAGCAGCAGTCGTTTAAGATGAACACAGGAGATGTATCGGGGCGCGTTGTCTTCCGCTGCTGCCCCTCTCGTGTTGCGCTGCTGCAGCAGGAAGGCCTTGAGGGCTTAGCTGCTGCTGCTGCTGCTGAGACAGTAAGAGAAGCAGCTCGTTCGCACCTGCAGCAGCGGCAGCAGCAGCTGCAGCAGCAGATACTGCAGCAGCAGCAACAACTACAAACACTCATCAAAGGACAAGGCCGCAGCAGCGAAAGCAGCAGCAGCAGCAGCAGCAGCAGCAGCAGCAGGAGCATGGATACAGGGGACCAAGCGGTGATGGCAGCAGCAGCACATCTGTCGTTGCTGCAGCAGCAGCAGCAGCAGGAAGCAGATGAGGAGCGATGGATAGACACTGTGCTGCACCACGTGGGGCTGCAGCAGCAGCAGCAGCAGCAGATATCGACGCTTAGCGGGGGGCAGCGCATGCAGCTGCTGCTGGCGAAGGTATTGATAGAAAGGCCTTCGTTGCTGCTGCTGGATGAGCCTACAAACCACCTAGATGCTGCTGCTGCTGCTGCGCTGCAGCAGCTGCTGCAGCAGCTGCCGCTCCCTATGATAATTGCTTCGCATGACCTGCAGCTGCTGCAGCAGGTGTGCAGCAGCGTGCTGCTGCTGCAGCGGGGCTGTCTCGGGGCCAAGTATATGGGGTCTGTGTCTGCGTTTCAGCAGCAGCAGCAGCAGCAGCAGCAGCAGTGGCTTGCATCTACGAAGAAGCAACTGCAGCAGCTGCAGCAGCTGCAGCAGAAGCTGCAGCGACAGCGAGCCCCACCAACTGCAGCACAGCAGCAGCTGCTGCAGCAGCTCAAGCAGCAACCCCCGCCCCCTATACAGCCAACCAAAGCCCCAGTCTTCCTGCTGCCGCATGCACCGCAAAGAGCAGCAGAAATACTAGCACTCAGAGGCTGCACTATCACCATCGCCCCCAAACTCCAGCAGCAGCAGCAGCAGCAGCAGCAGCAGCAGCAAATGCTGCAGCAGGAACAGCAACAACACCAACCACAACAAAAGCAAATGCTGCAGCAACACCCGCACCAGCAACAGCAGCATGAACAGCAGCAACAACAACCGCAGCAGCAGCAGCACCAGCAGCACCACCAGCCGCAGCAGCAACAACCACCGCAGCAGCAGCAGCAGCAGCAGCAGCAGCAGGTTAAAGAGGTGCTGCGTGACGTGACGCTGGTGGTGCGGCGGGGCAGCAAGATAGCCATCATAGGGCCCAACGGCAGCGGCAAGACGACGCTGCTGCGGGCTCTGGCGGGGCGCGTGCGGGGCGAGCAGCAGCAGCAGCAGCAGCAGCAGCAGCAGCAGCAGCAGGAGCAGCAGCAGCAGCAGCAGGAGCAGCAGGAAGTGGTTATTGCTACAGGAGAAAGGAGCTGTGCTGCTTCGCTGCGCTCACGTTTGCTGCTGCTGCAGCAGCACCATGCGGATGTGCTGCCGCTGCAGCTGACGCCGCTTGAAGCCTTACGGAATGCTGCTGCTGCTGCAGCAGCAGCAGCAGCAGCAGCAGGTGCTGCAGCAGGAGCTGATGATGAAGCAGCAGACATAGAAGCACAGGCGCGTGCTGCTCTGGGTCGTGTAGGCCTCAGGGGGCCCCTGCTGGGGGCCCCCCTGCGGCAGCTAAGCGGCGGAGAGAAGGCGTTGTTTAGTATAGTACAGGGGCTGCTGCTGACGGGGGAGACGGGGTTGCTGCTGCTGGATGAGCCCACGAACCACCTGGATGCTGCTGCTGCTGCTGCTCTTGCTGCTGCAGTCAAAGCCTTTCCCGGCACTGTATTGTTCGCTACACATGATGAGCAGTTTGCTGCTGCTGCTGCTGCTGATATATTAGAAATTAACCCCCAGACAAAATGTATACACTTTCGGCCTGCTGCTGATGCTGCTGCTGCTGCTGCTGCTCCTCCTGCTGCTGCTGCTGCTCCTGCTGCTGCTGCTGATGATTATGATGATGCTGTTGGGCGATGGAGGACGCACTGGAGCAGCAACTTCGCTGCTGCCTACGCCAAACACCAAGCCAGCAGCAGCAGCAGCAGCAGCAGCAACAGCAGCAGCAGCAGCAGCAGCAGCAGCAGCAGCAGCAGCAG
>NW_013574007.1:0-252 GCF_000499745.2 Eimeria mitis | reverse complement strand
TCTTTGTTTAGTTTTGTTTATATTCGTTTTTGTTTTTATTTCTTTTTGTTTGTCTCTGTCTCTGTTTTTTCAGTTCATCGCTGTCTCCTGTATTTATATATTTCTGTCTCTGTATCCAGCAGCAGCAGCAGCAGCAGCAGCAGCAGCAGCTGCTGCTGCTGCTGCTGCTGCTGCTGCACTCTACGCTGCAGCAATACCCCTGTGCTTAGCATGTTAGTTGCTGCCTGTTTATAATAGCTGCTGGGGGCCCCA
>NW_013574006.1:3289-3645 GCF_000499745.2 Eimeria mitis | reverse complement strand
TATATATATATATATATATATATATATATATATATATATATATATATATATATATATATATATAAACAAAATTAATACTATTGACTATCTCCTTTATCCATCTGCTGTTGCTGCTCTTGCTGCTGCTGCTGCTGCTGCTGCTGTTGCTGCTGCTGCTGTTTTACTGCTGCAGCAAGCCTACCTCCTCCCCTCCTATAATAACACCGGGGGCCCCTGCAGCAAGGGGGCCCCCCAGGGGGGCCCCCACTGTCAATACACCGCAGCAGTGCAGCAGCTGGCTCTGAACAGCAGCAGACAGCAGCGGGAGGGAGAGGCCCCCGCGAGAGCACAGACACACCCCAGCCCCACACACGCCT
>NW_013574006.1:2041-2721 GCF_000499745.2 Eimeria mitis | reverse complement strand
CGCATGCAGAGAACGAGCTGCATATACACCCCAGCTCAGCAGCAAACGTATTTATTCTTCCCTCGCTATCCCCAACACAAAGGAGGCCCCCATACAAGTCAAACACTGCAGCAGAAGGGCAGCAGGGGGCCCCCTCTGCTGCTGCTGCTGCAGCAGGAACCATCTGCAGCACCTGCGCCCCTTCACCCCATACAGGCAGCGTCAGGGGGCCCCCAGGGGGCCCCTCATCAAGATGGGGGCCCCCGGGGGGCCCCCCATGGGGACCCTCGTCAAGGGGGGGGCCCCCCAGGGGGCCCCCCTCATCAGGGGGCCCCCCCTCATCAGGGGGGCCCCCAAGGGGCCCCTCTAGCGTATCCTCCTCCATAGCAGAGGGGGCCCCCCTTGTACCCTTCTACACGGCTATGCAACAAACAGAGGGGCCCCTATACTGTGCAGTCATAATTGGGGCCCCTCAGATGAGCTGCTGCAGTGCTGTTGCTGCTTCTGTTGCTGCTGCTGTTGCTGCTGCTGCTGCTGCTGTTGCTGCTGCACACCAATATGCTGCTGCTGTTGGCTTCGCCCCTACTTTTGCCACTCTTGAGTCTCTTGCTGCGGGAGACGATGCTGCTGTTGCTGCTGCTGCTGCTTCTGCTGCTGCTGCTGCTGCTGCTGCTGCTGCAGCTCAGGCCTGCTGACGCTTC
>NW_013574006.1:0-1231 GCF_000499745.2 Eimeria mitis | reverse complement strand
CACACCAGGGGCCCCCCTTCGTCGAGAAGGGCCTCTGCATGCATAGGGGGCCCCCAAAAGGGTTCAGTTGCTGCTGTTCTCCCCTTTGTGTGCTGCTTGCTGGGGGGCCCCCCAAGCAACAGAGAAACATATAGGGGGGTTTTGTTTGTATAGGGGCCCCTATTGCTGCTGTTCGAGGAGTTTTGTATTTTTCTTTATAATTATAACAAATAAATAAAAAGAAGATCAGCAAAAGTAAACAAAAATATATAAAAATAAACCTGGGGGCCCCCCGGGGGCCCCCATGACAGTGTGCTCGTTCGTGTGTAGCTGGAGATGAATTTCTTCATTTATTTGTATATTTATTTATTTATTTTTATTTTATTTATTTATATTATTTATTTATTTAATTTAATTTATTTATTTTATTTCCCTAGCGCCTTGTTTTATCTGTTCCTTTTGCCTATGCTCGGTGGTTGAGGTGTCACGCTGATTCTTTGCGTGTTTTGTTTGTTTTATTGTTTTATTTTATTATTTTATTTATTTATTTGTTGTTTTTTTTATTTATTTACTCATTTCTTCTTTTTTTATTTTGTATGTTTGCTGCTGGCTGCTCCCCCGCTTGTCTTGTTGTCTTCGGTGTTTTTTTTGTTTTTTTTTATTTTTTTTGTTTATCAGTGGCTTCTTTTGTCTTCCTGTTTTTATTTTTTTGATGGGTAGCTAGCCAGCTAGCTAGCTAGCCAGCTAGCTAGCCACTTAGCTAGCTAGCTAACCAACTAGCTCGTCAGTTAGTTATCCAGCTCGGTAGCTAGTCAGCTAGCTATCCAGCTAGCCATCCAGCTAGCTGGATAGCTAGCTAGCTAGCTGGGTAGCTAGCTGACCAGCTAGCTAGTAAGCCACGCCAGCTAGATAGCTAGTCAGTTAGCTAGCCAGCTAGTTAGTTAAGCATCTAGGTAGCACCGTAGCTAGCTAGTTAGTTACTCAGCTAGCTAGCTAGCTAGCTAGCTAGCTAGCTAGCAAGTCAGTTAGTTCGATCCCTAGCTAGCTAGTCAGTTACCTATCCAGCTAGCCAGCTAGCTACTCAGTTACCTAGCTAGCTAGCTAGCTAGCTAGCTAGCTAGCTAGAACAGCTGCAAATAGGCTGATAGAGACAGTATAAATACCCAAACCCCAATAAATAAAAACAAATCGTCTCAAGACATTCGCTGCCTATACTGCATGCAAGTAGCGCAGCAAAACCTGCAGCAGCAGC
>NW_013574005.1:3295-3647 GCF_000499745.2 Eimeria mitis | reverse complement strand
CAGCAACAACAGTAGGCGAGTGTGTTTTGTGTGTAAGCAGCAGAATCAGCAGCAACTGCAGCAGCAGCAATAGCAGCAGCAGCAGCAGCAGCAACAATAACTACCGAGACAACAACTGTCCCTCTCCGCTTCTGTATAACATCCAGCGTTCGGCTGCTGCTGCTGCTGCTGCTGCTGCTGCTGCTGCTGCTGCTGCTGCTGTTCGTTGCCTCACCGGGTGTCTCGGCAGCTCAGCTGCAGCAAACCCCACACACTGAAATACCAGCAGCTGCAGCAGCAGCAGGAGCAGCAGCAGGAGCAACAACACGAGTAACAGCAGCAGCAACAACAACAGCAACAGTAGCAGCAGCAA
>NW_013574004.1:3684-3919 GCF_000499745.2 Eimeria mitis | reverse complement strand
CTGTTGTAGTCCGCCTGTGCAGCGCGGGACAGGACTTTGCTGGGTGCAGGGGTCTGATGTCGATGGACACGCCAAACTAGCGCCGCCTTTTGCATACGTAGAGCAGAATATTTTTTGTACTTTACATGCGGATGACATCTGGATTACACCAGTCACGGTTAACATACGGTCCTATCATGCGCTGCTCATACGTAGGTGCAAAACTGCACAATGTGGAAGACTGGAGAGCTCAACC
>NW_013574004.1:3394-3584 GCF_000499745.2 Eimeria mitis | reverse complement strand
CTTCTAAATTTCGCTCGGCTCTGGGATGCATGCAGATGCAATGGTCGAATGCGTAGATGGCATCATCGTGCGTTCTTGCAAACCTAAGGATTCGTGGTACCACCTGGACTGCAGGGAGTGGGTCGATAGCCAAGCCTATCGAAGTCCGCTAAAGATACGTATACACCCAATATACACTGTTTCGTGTTTA
>NW_013574004.1:3223-3294 GCF_000499745.2 Eimeria mitis | reverse complement strand
CGTAGAGCAGAATATTTTTTGTACTTTACATGCGGATGACATCTGGATTACACCAGTCACGGTTAACATAT
>NW_013574004.1:2881-2961 GCF_000499745.2 Eimeria mitis | reverse complement strand
CGAGACTTCATTGCCTTGCGGAACTGGGCGTTCTGGCATCATCTGAGCTGCAGAAAGTACGTGGACCGCCAGACTGAGAT
>NW_013574004.1:2451-2781 GCF_000499745.2 Eimeria mitis | reverse complement strand
ACCATAGGATTTAACTCAGCGGCAAGCTGCGTCGTTGCGGCTGGAACTACATGGGCGTCATCCTAGCAACGCCGAACCTGGTGCCTTCTACAAGCTCCGGCTGGCTGGTGATACGCTTCTGGAAGGCGGCAATAGTCCTTCACTTGAGTTGCTACCGGCACCCTGTTCACGCGGAAGCCGATGCAGATGACTAGTGCGGCCGTGCACTGGGCTGCATAGAGGGGTGGAGCAGTAGTGAGGGCAGGCATCCGTCTGTGCCCCATGGTAGGAACGTCTTAATTGCCGCTTGGAACATGCAAGTTGTAGGCACTAGCGGGCAAGTTCAGTACA
>NW_013574004.1:1959-2351 GCF_000499745.2 Eimeria mitis | reverse complement strand
GGGTGGAGCAGTAGTGAGGGCAAGCATCCGTCTGTGCCCTATGGTGGGAACGTCTTAGTTGCCGCTTGGAACATGCAAGTTGTAGGCACTAGCGGGAGAGTTCAATGCGGAATTTTCATGGCTGCGATGCGCTGACGAGCACATAGTTTGACGCCAGTCCACGACGGACGGCTGAACGTGAAACTAGCATTGGGTTGCGTTTGACGCTATACATGGTTGAAGACGTTCTAAATTTCGCTCGGCTCTGGAATGCATGCAGATGCAATGGTCGAATGCGTAGATGGCATCATCGTGTGTTCTTGCAAACCTAAGGATTCGTGGTACCACCTGGACTGCATGGAGTGGGTCGATAGCCAAGCCTATCGAAGTCCGCTAAAGATAAATATACACCC
>NW_013574004.1:1781-1859 GCF_000499745.2 Eimeria mitis | reverse complement strand
CACCTGGACTGCAGGGAGTGGGTCGATAGCCAAGCCTATCGAAGTCCGCTAAAGATACGTATACACCCAAAATACACT
>NW_013574004.1:1360-1615 GCF_000499745.2 Eimeria mitis | reverse complement strand
ATACGTAGAGCAGAATATTTTTTGCGCTTGACATGCGGATGACATGTGGATTACAACAGTCACGGTTAACATACGGTCCTATCATGCGCTGCTCATATGTAGGTGCAGAACTGCACAGTGGAGAATAGTGGAGAGCTCAGCATGCTTAGATCCGCGTCACAAACCCGGACATCCTGCACCCCAGGTGGTGCTGAACTCACCCCCGTGGAACCGACTGATCTGCCAAATAAGCGACGAGCGTTTTTCCGATGGCGC
>NW_013574004.1:1146-1300 GCF_000499745.2 Eimeria mitis | reverse complement strand
CAAGCAATATGCAAAGGCATTAGCCACAGCACGAGACTTCATTGCCTTGCGGAACTGGGCGTTCTGGCATTATCTGAGCTGCAGAAAGTACGTGGACCGCCAGACTGAGATACGCTGGCAAATAGAACGCCGTCGTCTTGTGCCTAGTTGCTTC
>NW_013574004.1:706-1046 GCF_000499745.2 Eimeria mitis | reverse complement strand
GTGGACAGGACTGGAACATGTATGGAACGCCCTGTGGCTACTCCGTTTTTTTCAACGCTATTTTTGCTTGCTGACTCCCCCCACGATGACGTCTAGCAGAAAGCGGAGCCTAGAATTGTGTGTTGTGCTGGACGCCTTTCCCGTCCAGTGATATTTTGCATTTGGGTTGAAGCGGTCATGCACTAGCAAGCAATATGCAAAGACATTAGCCACAGCACGAGACTTCATTGCCTTGCGGAACTGGGCGTTCCGGCATTATCTGAGCTGCAGAAAGTACGTGGACCGCCAGACTGAGATACGCCGTCGAATAGAACGCTGTCGTCGTGTGCCGAGCTGCTCT
>NW_013574004.1:0-609 GCF_000499745.2 Eimeria mitis | reverse complement strand
GTTCTTTTGTGCTTGGCGTTGGCACCAGGTTATGGTAGGTCGGAGCAACGACTGTAGGGGAAGACCGAAGTGACGGACATTAACCATTTAGGGTGCCTTGCGTTTTGCGCTGACGATTGTCCGTGAGCGCTAGATCAATGCAGTGGGAAGTTGCATTGACGTGGGTGAGCGTTCTTGCATTGAATTCGTAAATTTTTTGCCCTGCCGCACGGTGTGTTCCAGTGGCAGCTGGTAGCACTTGTGTGGGAGGTTGTCTTCTGGGCAGTATTTGGCACGGGTTAAGGTAGGGCCTCCCCGGCGGTGACAGAAACGCAGAGGCGAAAATTACGTATGTTTGTGTCGATGGACGTGCTGTTTTTGTGGCTAGGGAGAAACGCTTCTGGACAAATCGGCACTTCATAGCGAGCTGTTGCGCGTCTGCGCACACCGAATGCAGCTCATAGCTTTTAACGAGATGAAATATACTTATGTTGAGGTTCACCTGCATGTGGTATAGCTGCGCATGCTTGCGGGACTGACTTAAAAGAACAGTTTAGGTCGACTACTCTGCTTGGGCTGCATCGGGTGTTTAGTTAGTCCGAAGACAAGTATGCCTCATAGAAAAGGGCA
>NW_013574003.1:0-1033 GCF_000499745.2 Eimeria mitis | reverse complement strand
CTCCTTACGAGGCAAACAAAACAACAAAAACAAACAAAACGATAGACATGCTGCTGCTGCTGCTGCTGCTACCAACTCTAATTTTTCTGTCTCCTTTTGTCTCCTTTTGTCTCCTTTTGTCTCCTTTTGTCTCCGTTTGTCTCCTTTTGTCTCCTTTTGTCTCCTTTTGTCTCCTTTTTGTCTCCCTTTGTCTTTTCTTTTGTCTCCTTTTGTCTCTTCTTTTTTCTCTTTCTTTCTTTGTCTCCTTTTGTTGTCTCCTTTTGTCTCTTCCCTTTGTCTCTTTCTGTCTCTTGTTTTGTCTCCTTTTTGTCTCCTTTTGTCTCTCTTTTGTCTCTCTTTTGTCTCTTCTCTGTCTCCCTTCTCTCTTCTCTCTCTCTATCTGTCTCCTTTTGTCTCTCTTTTGTCTCTTCTCTGTCTCTCTCTCCCTCTATCTGTCTCCTTTTGTTTCTCTTTTGTATTATATTTGTCTCCTCTCTCTCTATCTGTCTCCTTTTGTCTCTCTTTTGTCTCTTCTGTCTCTTTCTATATTATTTCTGTCTCTTCTCTGTCTCTTTTCTCTCTCTTTGTATCTGTATCCTTTTGTCTCTCTTCTCTCTATCTGTCTCCTTTTGTCTCTCTTTTGTCTCCTCACTGTCTCTTCTCTCTATCTGTCTCCTTTTGTCTCTCTTTCGTATTATCTCTCTTTTTTCTCTCTCTCTATCTGTCTCCTTTTGTCTCTTTTCTGTCTCTTCTCTCTCTCTCTCTCTCTTATCTCTATCTGTCTCCTTTTGTTTTTATCTCTCTTCTGTCTCCTTTCTATCTCTTTTTTCTGTCTCCTCTCTGTCTCTATCTATCTATTTGTATCCTTTTTATTTATTTTTTTTATTTATTTTATTTATTCTCTTATTCTTACCGCACAACAAAAAGACAAAAAAGGAGACAACAAAAAGTAAAACATAAAAAGGAGACAAATAAACAAAAACTATTAAAACGTTTTCCTCCTCTTTATATATATATATATATATATATATATATATATATATATATATATATA
>NW_013574002.1:2153-2306 GCF_000499745.2 Eimeria mitis | reverse complement strand
AGGGTTTAGGGTTTAGGGTTTAGGGTTTAGGGTTTAGGGTTTAGGGTTTAGGGTTTAGGGTTTAGGGTCTGGCTGCTATCATATATTTCTTCTTTGATATAATAGGGTGTATCTACGCGCAACACAACTATAGATTCTTCCTGCTGTTGCTGC
>NW_013574002.1:911-982 GCF_000499745.2 Eimeria mitis | reverse complement strand
TACAAGTCCTCTTACCTGCGGCGATGAGGTGCCTATACACCCCAGTTGCTGTTTATTTTTATTTTTATTTA
>NW_013574002.1:0-233 GCF_000499745.2 Eimeria mitis | reverse complement strand
CAGCAGCAGCAGCAGCAGCAGCAGCAGCAGGAGCAGCAGCAGCAGCAGCAGCAGCAGCAGCAGCAGCAGGGTGCAGCAACACAGAACTACACAAACGCCATAGGGAATATAAATGCGACCTGAAGGCAAAGGCCAGCAACATAAACCCTAAACCCTAAACCCTCTAAACCCTAAACCCTCTAAACCCTAAACCCTAAACCCTAAACCCTCTAAACCCTAAACCCTCTAAACCC
>NW_013574001.1:947-1174 GCF_000499745.2 Eimeria mitis | reverse complement strand
TTTTTTTTTTTTTTTTTTTTTTTTTTTTTTTTTTTTTTTTTTTTATTGCTTGTCTTTGTTTTTTTCTAATGTTTATAGGCTTTGTCTTTGTGTCTTTGTTTTTTTTTATTCTCTTTATATTTTTCTCTTATTGTCTGTGTCTTTATCTATCCCTTCTCTGTCTCTTTCTTCTCTTTAGCTTTATATATTTTCCTTGTCTTTATATATTTTTTTTATTTGTTTGTCTC
>NW_013574001.1:626-847 GCF_000499745.2 Eimeria mitis | reverse complement strand
TTTTTTTTTTTTTTTTTTTTTTTTTTTTTTTGTTTTTTATTGCTTGTCTTTGTTTTTTTCTAGTGTTTATACGCTTTGTCTTTGTGTCTTTGTTTTTTTTTATTCTCTTTTTATTTTTGTCTTATTGTCTGTGTCTTTGTCTACCCGTTCTCTGTCTCCTTTTTCTCTTTAGCTTTATATATTTTCCTTGTCTTTATACATTTTTTTTATTTTTTTGTCTT
>NW_013574001.1:0-295 GCF_000499745.2 Eimeria mitis | reverse complement strand
TGCATGCAAGCTGTCTCCTGTGTCTGCTGTGTCTGCTGCATGCATCTGCTGCATGCAAGCTGTCTGCTGTATGCTGCATGCATCTGCTGCATGCAAGCTGTCTGCTGTGTCTGCTGTCTGCTGCATGCAAGCTGTCTGCTGTGTCTCCTGTGTCTGCTGCATGCAAGCTGTCTGCTGTGTCTGCTGTCTGCTGCATGCAAGCTGTCTCCTGTGTCTGTTGCATGCAAGCTGTCTGCTGCATGCAAGCTGTCTGCTGTGTCTGCTGTGTCTGCTGCATGCATCTGCTGCAGACAGC
>NW_013574000.1:2603-3386 GCF_000499745.2 Eimeria mitis | reverse complement strand
GCACACAAGCATAAACACAAGCACACCTGCATGCACACAAGCCTGCATGCATGCATGCATGCATGCATGCATGCATGCATGCATGCATGCATGCATGCGGTACGTACGTAGGAGAGCCTTTGCAACATTGGGTCTATCAGAGAGGGGGCCGAAGGGTGAGGTGATGAGGCCGTGCCACCACCTGCGGCTGGGGTCGAACCCCCCCAGTGCCTTTCTGAGTTCTTCTATGCTAGCTGCGTTGCTGAGTGCTGCTGCTTCTTCTTCTGTATTCATGTCCTCATCATCATCTGCTGCTGCTGCTGCTGCTGCTGCTGCTGCTGCTCCTGCTTCTGCTGCTGCTGCTGCTGCGGCGGCGGCGGCAGCAGCAGAAGGTGCTGCGTCGAATTTCTCTTCTCCTGTTGCTGCTCTTCCTTCTCCTGCTGCAGCTGCAGCAGTAGCAGCATCTGCAGCAGCTGGAGCAGCAGGAGCAATTGCTGCATTCGCAGCAGCAGCAGCAGCAGCAGCAGAAGCAGCAGCTGCAGCAGGTGTATTATGAGCAGCAGCATGCATGCGCAGCAACTGTCCCATCCTCTCAGCAAAAGAAGATAGATGACGAAAAGAACAAGCAGCAGCAAGGGGCCCCAATGGCTTATCTGTTAAATAAACAGGAGAATACAGCCCAGCGCATGCAAGCTGATCCCCATAAGCTTCCGGGTGATACAAAGCAGAAACCCCAAACCCCCGCAAATCAAACACTTCAACCACTTCACCTAAAGAGAGAGAAGAGGGGCTCTGGGGGCCCAG
>NW_013574000.1:0-2533 GCF_000499745.2 Eimeria mitis | reverse complement strand
GGGGCCCGGGGGGGGCCCCCCGGGCACGGGGGGGGAACCCGGGGGGGGCGGGGGGCCCTCCATGGGGGACTCTGATGGGGGGTTAGGGGCCCCTGATAGGCTGTGACGCCACCAGCTACGTGCTTGACGTTGAGCCATAGGAACCCAGTAAAAATTGCTGCTGCTGCTGCTGCTGCTGCTGCTGCTGCTGCTGCTGCTGCTGCTGCTGCTGCTGCTGCTGCTGCTGCTGCTGAATCCCTCTTCGAACTGTAGCCCTAATGGTTTTCCGTTTCCGGTGTTTGTCCAGTATTCTCTGTGCTGTTGTTCTTGCTGCTGCTGCTGCAGGTATTTGTTATAGCTGCTGCTGCTACCATTGCTGCTGCTGCTGCTGCTGCTGCTGCTGCTGCTGCTGCTGGTAGCATATTCAGGTATCTGTGCTGCACAGGGTCTGCTGCGCAGCCGCTCGTTCTCCTGCTGCAGCTCATGCAGCTCCGGGGTAAGCCCCGGCAGCAGCGGCCTGTGGCCGTATTCTAAGAGAATGGGGGCCTCAGCAGCAACACAGCCATCGAACAGCCGCCGCGAATCCGCGGTGTCTGTGAGCGGCTCCCACAGCAGCTGAGGAAGATTCAGGGGGGCCCCCATAGCTCCTCTCCCGTTGCTGCTGCTGCCGTTGCTGCTGCTGCCGTTGCTGCTGCTGCTGCTGGTGGTGGTGCTGGTGGTGCTGGTGCTGCCACGGAATTCCTTAGATACTGAGTCGGATGGTGCTGCTGCTGCTGCTGCTGCTGCTGCAGCGGGCTCATCCTTCGCTGCCTCACCAGCCCCAGAGACAGCTGAGCTCCCGCTAGGGTCTGCTGCTGCTGCAGCAGCAGCCCCATTATGCTTCGCACGAAATTCAGGTGTTCCTGGGGGCCCCTCCTTTGATTCTAAAGCCTCTACACAGCTGACGTGCAGCAGCAGCAGCAGCAGCAGCAGCAGCAACAGCATGCTGCTGCTGCTGCTGCTACGAAACGCATGCAGGGGAGAAAGCCCCAGCTGCAGAGGCTGGGTCTTCATGATGCCAAGAGAGAGAAGAGAATCAGAGATGAGTGAGAGAAAGCTAACGCTGGGCAACTGCTGCTGCTCCTAGTTCTGCTGCTGCTGCTGCGGCTGTTGCTGCTGCTGCTGCTGATGCAGTTGCTGCTGCTGCTGCTGCTATATCTCCTGCATGCAAGCGATTGACGCAACTACTCCTTCTGTTGCTGCTGCTGCAATTCTTGCTGCTGCTAGACGTGGTAGTGTTGCTGTTGCTGCTGCTGCTGCTGCTGCTGCTGCTGCTGCTGCTGGAGCTGCCGTTTAGGCTGGTGCTGGGGTTTGGGGGCTGGACACGAGACAGTTGCAGCAGAGGGAGGAGATGGGAGGGGGTGAGCGGTTTTTGTCGTCATGAGGCCTGCGGTGTATCTGCAGCTCAGCAACTGCAGCCTATGCGGCAGCAGCAGTGCGCCCCGAGCAGGTGAATGCATAGGCTCTTATGTTTTGCTGCTTCTTATAGACGAACAGAATACAACAAAAAACCGAAGGATATATTGATGCTGCTGATATGCAGCAAGATATAACAAAGGCGTCTCGTTGCGGCTCTCGGCTATGGAGCTACAGAAAAGGAAAAGAACATGGGGGGCTCCCTGTCGCTGCGGAGGAGTTGTGGTGTATATACAAAGAGGAAAAATACAAAAAACTTAAAAAGAAGTTAAAAAGAACTACAATCTATGGTTATATTGTAGCCGGGCCTCACGGGGCCGCTCCTCGCTCTCTAGCCGCGCCTGGTGCTGGCGCAGCTGTTGCTGCAGTTCTATGGTTTTTCTGGGTTTATAATATGTTGTTGCAGAGCTAAAACGAAGGAGAATAACAAAAAGGATATAATTATACACCTGAAATATCCCATTCATATACAGCTGCACACGGCGCAGCAGCGCCTGCTGCTCCCGCTCAGGTGTCACTGGAGCGATTGCATTGCTCGGCGGGAGCGGCAGAGGTTGACGACATAAACAAAGAAAATAAAACCCCACGAATTTACCTGTTTTTAAAATATATAAAAAGGGTTATTCATGCCGATTATGAGGCCTCAATTATGTATAGATGTGCTGCATCTTTATGTATTCAACTCTGCACTAGGAGCCCCCGAAGGTAACCTATAGATTTCAGCTTATACTATAGCATATAAACTGCAAACGATCACGTATTAACCCCATATAAAATGTATGCAAGCTATACATTGAATATATTTTGCTGGATGAGAGAGCGGCAGCGCCGCATACAGAACGAGAAAACTGTATTCACAGCTCTCGATATTCTCTGCTGGCAATCGCCAGTTGCAATAGAAGCAAAACTATAAAAGTAAGAGTAAACTGAGCGCAGCTGAGCTCTTCCTCAGCCACAAGAAGGCCTGGGAGAAGCACCCAGAGGGCCAGAGGCAGGTAGAGAGAAAGCAGCCCGAGATAGGTGCCAATACTGTAACATGAGTTAGCGCAGAGTTAGCTGAGGAGCCTATTGACAGCTTTGGCATGCTGCGCGTAAGCGT
>NW_013573999.1:3256-3477 GCF_000499745.2 Eimeria mitis | reverse complement strand
ATGATAATTTGATTTAAATTTTCGTTTTTTGTTTTTTGCGTTTTGTATTCTTTTTGTATTTCAACGCAGATATCTTTTCTTTGTTCCGCCTGTATATAAATTAATTTAAATAAAATTAAAGTAATTTTATTATTTTATTTTTTTGTGTTTATTAAGACAAACACATACACGCTCTTCTATTGGTCTTGCTGTTGACTCCATATACAGCCGCCCGCTCTGCA
>NW_013573999.1:753-3156 GCF_000499745.2 Eimeria mitis | reverse complement strand
ATGATAATTTGATTTAAATTTTCGTTTTTTGTTTTTTGCGTTTTGTATTCTTTTTGTATTTCAACGCAGACATCTTTTCTTTGTTCCGCCTGTATATATATTAATTTAAATATAATTAAAATAATTTTATTATTTTATTTTTTTGTGTTTATTAAGACAAACACATACACGTTCTTCTATGGGTCTTGCTGTTGACTCCATATACAGCCGCCCGCTTTGCTTCTCCTCTATGTTATTTTTTAGCGCTTTGATTGCATCTTCTAGCTGCAGATATTACAGTAATATGTTTTATAAGAAAAGTAATTGATTAGATAGAATGTGTTCCCGTTGCTGCAGCTGCAGCAGCAGCAGCTGCTGCTGCTGCTGTTCATCTTTTTGTTGTATTGACGCTTACCTCTTTATTTTCCTGTTTTCTATCAGATTCAGTTTTTTTGAGAATTTGAATTTCTCTCTGAATTTTGCTGTTTTCTGTCTTTGTGCTTTCGTTTCTCTCTGTTAACTTTTCAAGCATTCTAGACACACCCAGGGAGCTCTCCATCAGCTCATCAAGGGCTCTGCTAGCGAGAGGAAGCGAATGCAAAGTATCGTCATGCAAGGCTTCAGATAGATCAGAAAGAACACCAAACACGGGATCACAACGCTCGCTAACAGTGCAGATAAATTTATCAGCGAGTTGATGGTGATGAGTTGCTGCTTTCGATAGCGTATTCAGCTTTCCTTTGAGCGCACTGGCTAAGAAAAAGTTGAATTATGATGATAGAACGAGAAGAAATTATATTATAAAGTTTCTGGTTTCTTCTTTCTTCCTTCTCACCACGAATACCGTCTTGAGAAAGCTTTCGCAGCAAAACAAGAGTCTGAGGAGGAGCTGAAATACTCGTTGCTTTCTGTTCATCAACAGAACTTCGAATTCGCTTTCCACTCAAAGCCTGGCCGAAACGGGGAGAATCCGAGCCATTGCGGCGGATTTCATCGCTGCTGACTATCATTTTAAGAATGTAAAAATCAAGAAAACAATTTTAATATAATTCAGCAACAGATTCTAAACATTCCAGCGCGAAACCTTCATGGAAAGCGCTATATCCTCTGCGATGCAGAAAATTCAATATTCAAGTTTGAGGTGTACAGACACCTCAGAAACCCGTTTGTGAATTTAGTGGAAAGCAGACGCTTTTTGCTGAATTTTGGATTATAAACGCCAATTTATTCAGTGTTTTTTGCATAATTCGATTAAATATTATTTCTCTATGTTATCACTGCTTTCTAAGACAGAACGGGGGGTTTCTTACTGGTGTAATGCCTCAAACGCTAGTTGAATTTTCTCCGTTTTGAATTTCAGGAGTTTTATTTTGCTTAAAAACCCTCATTTATTTATTTTCAAACTAAAAAAAATCATAAAACTCTGACTATTGTGTACGCCGTTTCGGATGAATAGGCGCTCTTGCATTGAGTTACTGTCAGCTAAAGACGAATCTATGGAGGAAACTAGCGGTTAGTTTTGTTGTTTTTGTGATTTTTTATGTTAAATTAAAATAAATTTGTATTTTTTATACTTTTATTCAAACGCTAGGCTCCTCGAAGCACTACAATACCCCATACAACCACACACCAGTTGCCGCAGCAAGCCCTGAAGAAAGCCCTTGCGGATACACCGCAGCTAATGAAGAGATAATTTTGTCTTGAATTATATTTTTATGGATTGAAATGTTTCACTAATTTGTTGTTTTGTTGTTATTTTGTCATTGTTTACACCTCGGTGTTGCTGCTGAGGTGCTGCTGTGCTGCATAGTTAGATATTCTTGTATATATAAGAATCTCTCTCTCTGGCTTGCATGCATCAGCTGTTGAATATATTTCTTTTGCGTCAGTAACACAGATCTTCTGCTTCTTCTCTGAACCATTGAAGGCCGTATTCATCCTCTTATACTCTTCTTACAGCTACCGTTTCTACCGCTTCTACCGCCCTGTGCTCCCGCTGCTGCTGCTGCCGCTGCTGCTGCTGCTGCTGCTGCTGCTGCTGCTGCTGCAGGAGATATCTATGGCAGACTCCTTCACCGCTGAGGGGCCCTCGAGAGCCGATGCGTCGACGAGCACAGCAGACCTAACAACTGAGGAGATGCAGATAACACCCAAAGAGAATGTAACTCCATCCGCAGCAAGCCCTTCTTCTCCTGTAGCTCCATCAGCAGCAGCAGCAACAGCAGCAGCAACAGCAGCAGCAGCAGCAGCAGAAGGTAAAGAAGCAGCAGCAACAGTGCATGCAACAGCAGCAGATGAAACTACACTAACAAACCCTCGCTTTCATCTGGGGTTAGAAACTGGGCGGTGGTTTGTAGGCAGCAGCGGAGATGTCTATGAGCTCCTCGATGCTATTGGCTCTGGCAGTGCCTCCACTGTATTCAA
>NW_013573998.1:3326-3567 GCF_000499745.2 Eimeria mitis | reverse complement strand
GGGTTTAGGGTTTAGGGTTTAGGGTTTAGGGTTTAGGGTTTAGGGTTTAGGGTTTAGGGTTTAGGGTTAGAGGTTTCTAGGGTTTAGGGTTTAGGGTTCGATGAAAGGTGTTTACGCTGTCTAGCACAACATATCATCACCGATGATCTTAATGATAAAGGTATTCGAGGGTTTAGGGTTTAGGGTTTAGGGTTTAGGGTCTAGGGTTAAAGGTTTTTAGGGTTTAGGGTTTAGGGTTAGG
>NW_013573998.1:2938-3280 GCF_000499745.2 Eimeria mitis | reverse complement strand
TTCAAGGGTTTAGGGTTTAGGGTTTAGGGTTTAGGGGTTGGGGGTTGGGGGGTGGGGGGGAATAGGGTTTAGGTTTTGGGAGTTGGTAGGGTTTAGGGTTTAGGGTTCGGGGGTTCGGGGTTGGTAGGGTTTAGGGTTTAGGGTTTAGGCTTTGGGGGTTGGTAGGGTTTAGGGTTTAGGGTTTAGGGTTTAAAGACTAGAGGGGGTGGTTTGGTTAGTGTTTGTGGTTTGTGTTTTGTTTTTCTTTTTATGTTTAGGGTTTAGGGTTTAGGGTTTAGGGTTGCAATATAAAAAGTATAAAGTATTCTATAAAATCTCCTATCTCCTATTTAGGGTTTAGGG
>NW_013573998.1:1161-2838 GCF_000499745.2 Eimeria mitis | reverse complement strand
GGTTTAGGGTTTAGGGTTTAGGGTTAAAGGTTTTTAGGGTTTAGGGTTTAGGGTTCGATGAAAGGTGTTTGCGTTGTCTTGCGCAACATATCATCACCGATGATCTTACGGATAAAGGTATTCGAGGGTTTAGGGTTTAGGGTTTAGGGGTTGGGGGTTGGGGGGTGGGGGGGAATAGGGTTTAGGTTTTGGGAATTGGTAGGGTTTAGGGTTTAGGGTTTGGGGGTTGGTAGTGTTTAGGGTTTAGGGTTTAGGGTTTAGTGTGTAAAGACTAGAGGGGATGGTTTGGTTAGTGTTTGTGGTTTGTGTTTTGTTTTTCTTTTTATGTTTAGGGTTTAGGGTTTAGGGTTTAGGGTTGCAATATAAAAAATATAAAGTATTCTATAAAATCTCCTATCTCCTATCTCCTATTTAGGGTTTAGGGTTTAGGGTTTAGGGTTTAGGGTTTAGGGTTTGTGTGCAGGGTTGAGTTCTCTAGGGTTAGAAGGCGACATGGATTCTTCTTTTTTGCTGCTGCAGTCTTTCGTTGCTGCTGCTGATGATATTTTAGGGTTTCATCCTTCTGCTGCTGTTTTTATGGAAAAAGATAAAGGCAAAGACCTGCTGCAGCAGCTACAGGGGTTGCAACCCTTGTGAGGGTTTAGGGTTTAGGGTTTAGGGTTTAGGGGTTAGGGTTTAGAGGAGAGGGTTTGGGGTTCGCGGGATAGGGTTTAGAGGCGAGGGGGTTTAGGGTTTAGGGGACATGGGATAGGGTTTAGGGTTTATGGGTTAGGGGTTAGGGGTTTAGGGTTTAGGGTTTAGGGGTTTAGGGTTTAGGGGTTTTAGGGTTTAGGGGTTTAGGGTTTAGGGTTTCGGGTCTAGGGTTTAGGCTTTAGGGTTTAGGGTGATAACGTTTGCTGCTTTCTGTCTCCTTTTGTCTCCTTTTGTGTTTTTTTTGTTTTCTTCTGTCTCTCTTTCTTTCTCTTTCTCTTTCTTTCTTTTTTTTTTTCTCTCTTTCTTTATTTTTATTTTTCTTTCTCTCTCTTTCTCTCTCTTTCTCTGTCTCCTTTTGTCTCCTTTTGTCTCTTTTCTTTTTCTGTCTCCTTCTGTCTTTGTGTATATCAATCATCCCCCTAAACCCTAAACCCTAAACCCTAAACCCTAAACCCTAAACCCTAGTGATATGTGCAGTGTAAGAACAGGGTGCATAAGAGAGGATTAAATGCCTATTTATCTGAGCCCTAGGGTTTAGGGTTTAGGGTTTAGGGTTTAGGGTTTAGGGTTTGGGGTTTGTGTTCCAGAGAAGCAGCAGCAGCAGCAGGATCTGCTGCTGACTTGCTGCTGCTGCAGCGGGTCGAGCAGCTGCAGCAGCTCATCAGCAGCAGCAGCAACCTGCTGCAGCAGCAGCAGACACCAGATATTTTCAAGGCTGTTGCTGCAGCAAAAGAAGCAGCAGCAGCAGCAGCAGCAGCAGCAGCAGCAGGAACAGCAGCAGCAGCAGGAACAGCAGCAACTGCAGCAGCAACTGCAGCAGAAACAGACACAGACAAAGACCATCAAACACTAATACATGATCCACTCAGTATTATAAACCCTAAACCCTAAACCCTAAACCCTAAACCCTAAACCCTAAACCCTAGATTATAAAGAGATGTAAATACAGCTACAATACTCATTACATAATCCTAAACCCTAAAC
>NW_013573998.1:0-1061 GCF_000499745.2 Eimeria mitis | reverse complement strand
CCCTAAACCCTAAACCCTAAACCCTAAACCCTAAACCCTAGATTATAAAGAGATGTAAATACAGCTACAAGACTCATTACATAATCCTAAACCCTAAACCCTAAACCCTAAACCCTTATATAAATTTATTGTTCTGCCTTTGATAGGCAGTATCTCTCTCCCCTCCTAAACAAATATATCAGGGTTTAGGGTTTAGGGTTTAGGGTTTAGGGTTTGTGTGTAGGTATATTTTTTATACAAGAAGGAGAGAGGTTTGGCTGTTTACTGAATGTAATCTCGCAAACCCTAAACCGCCTACGCTTAACAATAAAAGGGTTTATAGCTTCATCACCACAAACAGAAGATATTCTAGATGCTATCAATAAAAACCAGGTCAAACCCTAAACCCTAAACCCTAAACCCTAAACCCTAAANATATTCTAGATGCTATCAATAAAAACCAGGTCAAACCCTAAACCCTAAACCCTAAACCCTAAACCCTAAAGAGTAGATTGTAGATACTGAAGAAAATGCGGTGCTATCAGTAGAAGCCAGCTCAAACCCTAAACCCTAAACCCTAAACCCTAAACCCTAATTCAACTCTGACGGGTCTAGGGGTCAGTGATACAAATATTTTAAGGGTTTAGGGTTTAGGGTTTAGGGTTTAGGGTTTATAGCGTATGATGAATGTGTGTGATTTGTAATATTCCACTACAACATGAATATTTTCTCCTGTACTGTATAAATTTTTTTTTTCAGGGTTTAGGGTTTAGGGTTTAGGGTTTAGGGTTTAGGGTTTATTGTGTGTCAGGTGCCAAAGGCATGGCGTATGGTTAGCTATCCATCAATGAAGGGTTTAGGGTTATATATAAAGGACCTAGAGACTAGGGTTTACATGCAGAGTATATATAAAAAAACAAAACCCTCATCTTTCTGTATTTCTTTTTTATTTTATTATGCTGGGTTTTTTGCTGCTGTGCTACAAAAACACTCACAAACCCTCGGGGTGTCTCCGCACCTCCTCAATACTTCTTTTATACCCATGCATACACCTGATCCACAGTAAGAAACTATATTTATTT
>NW_013573997.1:2018-3568 GCF_000499745.2 Eimeria mitis | reverse complement strand
GGGGGGGGGCCCCACCCTTTTGTATGCGTGATAGACCCTGTTTTATATTAGATAATTCTTCAGAAGAAAAAGAAAGAAAAGAAGAAGAAAAAGATAAAAGAGAAGAACCAATACAAGCGGGAGATTGAGAGTGAGACATTCCCTCGCTCGGGTGTATAGGCAGCTCCGCTCCTGCTAGGTATTTTTTTTCAGGTGTATAGGCAGCTCTGCGGTGTATATACACCTCAATATACAGCGAAAAAATAAAAGAATTTAAGAAAAAATCAATGAAATATACAAAAATTTACACAAATTTTACCCCACAATACCCTAAACCCTAAACCCTAAACCCTAAAAGCCCTAAACCCTAAACCCTAAACCCTAAACCCTAAACCCTCGGTGGTGGGTCCCGGGGGTGTTTCTTCGTTGGGGTTTGTTGCCGCAGAGAATACAGCGAAATATAATTAATTTAATTTATTTTCTTCTGTTTTCTCTCTATAAAACAACCTAAAAAAATAAAACCCTAGACCCTAAACCCTAAACCCTAAACCTTAAACCCTAAACCCTAAACCCTAATCTTCCGGGTCACCCGGCTCAGAAAACAGCAAAATATAAACCACTGAGGGTTTAATATACGATAGTAAAATTAAAAGAAAAAAACTAAAGCGTCTATTGGCCCTAGGGTTTAGGGTCTAGGGTTTAGGGTTTAGGGTTTAGGGTTTAGGGTTTAGGGTTTAGGGGGTTTCGGCTGCAGCAGTAATTCTTTGCTGCAGCATCGCCGATGTAAACAATTTACCCTAAGAAAAAACAACAAACAAAAAATATTAACTATATTTATATTTATATTTATATTTATATTTATATTTATATTTATATTTATATTTATATTTATATTTATATCTATATATTTATATTTATATATTTATATTTATAAGAAAGCAGCACGCCACAAAAAATATTAGGGTTTAGGGTTTAGGGTTTAGGGTTTCTAGGGTTTAGGGTTTAGGGTTTTTAGGGTTAAGGGTTTTAATTAATAAATAAATATAAGGATAAATATAAATAAAATATAAATATATGTAATATAAACATGTATAAGTACGTATGTATATAATATAATATATATATAATACATATATATAATATATATATATTATATATTATATATATATATATATATTATATATATATTATATTATATATATTATACTATATATGTTATATTTTATATTTATAGAGCGAAATACAAAAAAGAGAAAAGATAAAGAGACAAAGAAAAAGAGACAGAGAATAAAGAAGAGACAAAAAAACAAACAAAAAAAAAAGTAAAAAAAAAAACAAACAAAACTAGAAAAAGGAGACAGAAGAAAAGAGAGACAATAAAAACAAATAAAAACACAAATAAATAAATAAACAAACAAACAAAAAAAAACAAAAAAAATAAATAGAAAGACAAAGACAAAAAAACAAAAAAATAAATATATGAACAAACAAAATAAATAAATAAATAAAAAACTAAAAAAAACAAAAAAAAATAAATCAATAAAAAACAAATTAAAAAAAAAGACAAAGAG
>NW_013573997.1:1823-1918 GCF_000499745.2 Eimeria mitis | reverse complement strand
GACAGACCTGAACGTATGTCTCCTTCTTCGCCTTCTCGCGCATATGTAATAACATAGGAGACAGCTGTATTCCCTCATCTATAAAAAAAATAAAA
>NW_013573996.1:2540-3480 GCF_000499745.2 Eimeria mitis | reverse complement strand
TGCTGCTGCTGCTGCTGCTGCTGCTGCTGCTGCTGCTGCTGCTGCTGGGGCTTCGAGCTGCCTCGCATGCAGCCCCGTTCTTTTGTTGTTATTTCATCGATATTTTGCAGCAAAATTTATTTTTATGTTTTTATTTATTTATTAAAAAAGCTGCTGAAGTTTCTCCGCAGCAGAAGGCAGGCAGCTGCAGCAGCAGCAGGAGCTGCAGCAGCAGCAGCTGCAGCAGCAGCTGCTGCTGCTGCTGCTGGCTTCCTGCTGCTGTGCTGCTGCTGCTGCGATTGCGTGTGTCGAAGCAGTAAGCTATGAGGGGGCCGAGGGGAGCAGAAGGAGCGGCTGCTGCGGCTGCTGCTGCTACAGCAACAGCAGCAGCAGCAGCTGCTGCTCCCGCTGCTGCTGCTGCTGCTGCTGCTGCTGCTGCTGCGGGTCCCCGTTTCACTGTCTGTAACCTGCAGCAAAACCCCTGGGTGTCTTGGCGTTGTTTTTTGGATATATGCAGAGCGCTGCTCTCGCCAGACACGGCGCGGTGCCGCTGCGTCTGCAGCAGCAGCAGCAGCAACAGCAGCAGCAGCAACAGCAGCAGCAGCAACTGCAGTAGCTGCAGCAGTAGCAGTAACTGCAGCAGCAGCAGCAGCGGCAGTAGCTGCAGCAGCAGCTGCAGCAAAGGCTTTGGCAGCGATATCTGCAGCCGTAATGACAGCTGCAGCAGCAGCAGCAGCTGCAGCAGCAGCAGCAGCAGCAGCAGCAGCAGCAGCAGCAGCAGCAGCAGCAAACGAAGATTAAGTTGCTGCTGCTCCTCCTGCTGCAACCAGGCTGCTGCAGGGGCCCCTCTGGACCCCCCGTTCAAGCGCAGCAGGATATGCAGCAGCAGGAGCTGCTGCTGCTGCACCTCCAGCACCAGCAGCTGCAGTAGCTGCTGCAGTAGTAGTAGTAGTGGTAGCAG
>NW_013573995.1:780-3390 GCF_000499745.2 Eimeria mitis | reverse complement strand
GCTGCTGCTGCTGCTGCTGCTGCTGCTGCTGCTGCTGCTGCTGCTGCTGCTGCTGTTGCTGCTGCTGCTCATGCTGCTGCTGCTGCTGCTGTTGGTGTTATTGCTGCTGAGGTCACGGCGGTTTGTGCTGCTCTCGCTGCTGTTGCTGCTACCATTGCCGCTGCTGCTGCTGCTGCTGCTGCTGTCGCTGCTGCTGCTGCTGCTGCTGCTGCTGCTGCTGCAGTGACGCTCCAGCAGCGGGAGATATGTGTAAGCAAAGGAGAGAGAGAGAAGGGCGGATAGAGAGAGATCGCCGACAAAGAAGAGAGGCAGCAGCAGTCTCCATATTTGTTTTTTTTTTATTATTTTATTTATATTAAAATAAAATAAAGAGGGAGGGAGGGGATGTCCTGCTGCTGCTGCTGCTGTTGCTGCAGCACAAACGCATGCAGATAGCAGCAAATACACTCGGCTTATAGGGGGGAGAGATAGAACCCACTGACGCCAGAAAGCTGCAGCAGCAGACTCAAACCGCGGCCTCCTGCTGCTGCTGCTGCTGCTGCTGCTGCTGCTGAAGCCAAGGAGACGCAGCAGCTTCTCCCTCCCCCGCTGCAACACACCCTTCTTGCTGCTGCTGCTGCTGCTGCTGCTGCTGTTTGCTGCTTCCAGCTGCAGATCACCAAAACCCTGAAAAGCAAAAGGCGGCAGGCGGCTGCGCCGCGTCAGAAAGCTCTGCTGCTGCTGCTGCTGCTGCTGCTGCTGTTGCTGCTGCTGCTGCTGCTGCGGCTGCTGCTGCCAGGGGGAACGGCGTAGACAGGATGGCCGCAGGCTCTTCGCAGCAGAGAGCAGAGAACAGTTGCTGCTGCTGCTGCTGCTGCTGCTGCTGCTGCTGGCTAGCAGGATCTCGCGGCTGGAAACATACAACAGCTGCTTCTGCTGCTGCTGCTGCTGCAGCAGCAGCAGCAGCAGCAGCAAACGAAGCAGCAGGCTGTGCCGCCTTGATTTTTCTCTTAGCCACCCCATCAGCAACAGCTGCAGCAGCAACTACTCTCGGATGACCATGCTGCTGCTGCTGCTGCTGCTGCTGCTGCTGCTGCTGCTGCTGTTACTGCTGCTGCTGTTGCTGCTGCTGTTACTGCTGCTGATGTTGCTGCTGTTGCTGTCGCTGCTGCAGCAGCTGCTGCTGTTGCTGACGATGTTGTTGCTGATGCTGCTGTTGCTGCTGCTGCTGCTGCTGCTGCTGCCGACAGGGTTGTCTTGCTGGGCAAAACCCTAAACCCTGAACCCTAAACCCTAGACGCCACACACTCGCTACACGCGTCTGCCTCAAGGCGGTGAAAACAGAAGAGAAAACACTCAACAGAAAACCCTAAACCCTAAACCCTAAACCCTCGGCGAGACGGAGCGCAGATACCCTCGACCCCACAGAGCTAGACGGGATGGCCTTCCATAGTAAACCCTAAACCCTAAACCCTAAACCCTAAACCCTAGAATTGATGCCTCTGTTTAGCTCTTTTTACGATTTAATAAAAGGGTTTAGTTGTTCTTTATTGAGGGTTTTGTTAGGGTTTAGGGTTTAGGGTTTATGAGGGTTTGAGGCCGCTGTCGGCGCAGCCAATCTCGCGGTGGTCCGCAGCCCCAAACCCTAAACCCTAAACCCTAAACCCTAAACGATAAACCCTAAACCCTAATTAGTTTCTCGTTTCATATATAAAATAAAAAGCCAGAATATCAGTACTAAGAAAACCCTAAACCCTTGCACTACCACCCTAAACCCTAAACCCTAAACCCTCAACGCTAAACATAAGCCCGGAGGAAAACCCTCGCCTAAACCCTAAACCCTAAACACACTAAACCCTAAACCCTAGAAACACTAAACCCTAAACCCTAAACCCCGTAAACTCTAAACCCCGATACCAAACCCTAAACCCCAATAGTAGTAGAACAGCAGCATCAGCAGTAGCAGCAGCAACAAGAGTAGCAGCAGCAGCAGCAGCAACAGCAGCAGCAACAGCAGCAGCAACAGCAGCAGCAGGAAGAGGAAGACAGCTAAATAAACAAATTTGTTGAAGGGCAAATAAACCTCCCCGGAGGCATCCCGTGTCTGCCGGCTAGGGTTTAGGGTTTAGGGTTTAGGGTTTAGCGGTTCGATTAGGGTTTAGGTCCGCGGTGTACAGATGCACTGCACATGGACGCCTAAACCCTAAACCCTTAAAAACCCTAAACCCTTAAAAACCCTAAACCCTAAACCCTTGCGACTAATATATATATATATATATATATATGCCGCATCAAACTGGGGTTTAGGGTTTAGGGTTTATCACTGCAGGGAGCCTCCGCAAGAAGGCGCTGGCCTTGCGTTGCGAGGCTGCTAGGGTTTAGGGTTTATTAGGGTTTATTAGGGTTTATTAGGGTTTAGAGTTCATCCTTGGGGGTTTTCGCTGGCGTCCACTTCTCTGCTTTTTTTAGGGTTTTGAGGGCGGGGAGGTCAGAGACAGGGGCCCGCCCCGCTAGCAGCTGCTGCAGGAAAGAGTTTATACTCTCCTGCACCCACAAACCCTAAACCCTAAACCCTAAACCCTAAACCCTAAACCCTAGAAGCTAAACCCTGAGATGATTCTGAATCCCTGT
>NW_013573995.1:0-296 GCF_000499745.2 Eimeria mitis | reverse complement strand
CCCCCCCACCGCACCCCTCTACTCCCTCCCCCTCCCCCCCCGTCCCCCCCAACCCGTAAACCCTAAACCCTAAACCCTAAACCCTACCTTGGAGCCACAAGAATTTGACTGGAACAGTAACAGAAGCCTTAACAACCTGATTGAGGGTTTGTATATATGTTTTTCTTTCTTCTTCTCCGCTGTCTAGTATATGCGGCAAAAAAGATAAAATACATAAAGTAGATTCACACTCTTTTCTGAATTGTTCTTCTGTTAATAGCTGCTCTGCTTCGGCCTTTGCCCTGCACACAAACCCT
>NW_013573994.1:2914-3345 GCF_000499745.2 Eimeria mitis | reverse complement strand
CCCATCTCCACGAACCCAGAAACCCAGCTCTGCACCACCAGCAAACACAAACAGCTAGCTAGCTAGCTAGCTAGCTAGGTGTATATACAGCTAGCTAGCTAGCTAGCTAGCTAGATGTATATACAGCTAGCTAGCTAGCTAGCTAGATGTATATACAGCTAGCTAGCTAGCTAGCTAGGTAGCTACCTGGGTAGCTACCTGGGTAGCTAACTGACGTGCCAGCTAGCTAGCTAGCTAGCTAGCTAGCTGGCTAGCTAGCTGTCCATGTTACCGGGAGAGAATGAAGGGTCTGCGTGTTCCCTTATAGCGCTGCAAGAGACCGTCGTAGGAGGCTTGCTGCTGCAGCAAGCCGTAGATGTTATGTATCTGCCAGTGCTCCACTAGCTGCCCCCCATCACCTGTCTCCTTCTTCTCCTCCTCAGCAGCAGCAG
>NW_013573994.1:2076-2814 GCF_000499745.2 Eimeria mitis | reverse complement strand
AGCGCTGCAAGAGACCGTCGTAGGAGGCTTGCTGCTGCAGCAAGCCGTAGATGTTATGTATCTGCCAGTGTTCCACTAGCTGCCCCTTATCAGCTGTCTCCTTCTCCTCCTCAGCAGCAGCAGCAGCAGCAGCAGCAGCAGCAGCAGGGGGGGGGTCTGCTGCATGCAGCACCCCCCGCGGAAAAGTGAGCTCCTTTGAGCCGAAGACAGACGGCTCGTTCATGTCGTTCCACAGACCCAGGCTAGCCACCTCAGGCCAGCTGCTGCACACCCACGAGGCCCACCAGGCACGGGCCTGCAGCAGCAGCAGCAGCAGCAGCAGCAGCAGCAGAAGGGTGAGCAGCAGCAGCAGAAGGGGGAGCAGCAGAAGGGGGAGCAGCAGCAGAAGAAACGGGAGCAGCAGAAAGAAAAACGGAGATGAGAGAGAACAGCATACTGTTGCTGCTGTAGCTGCAGCAGCAGTTGCTGCTGCTGCTGCTGCTGTTGCTGCTGCTGTTGCTGTTGAGGAGACAAACAGCAGAGATAAATGAAGAGCAAAAGGAAACAAAAAAAAGAAAAAGGAGACAAACAAAGAATGCACAAAAAGAAAAAGAGACAAAGAAAAGAAAAAGGAGACAAACAAAGGAGACAATATAATACAAAGACAAACAAAGAGAAAAAGAAAACNAAAAAGAAAACAAATAGAGAGAAAAAGGAGACAAAAGAAGAGAAAAAGAAAACAAAAGAAAAGAAAAAGGG
>NW_013573994.1:316-1962 GCF_000499745.2 Eimeria mitis | reverse complement strand
AAAAAAAAAAAAAAAAAAAAAAAAAAAAAAAAAAAAAAAAAAAAAAAAAGAAAAGGGAGAAACGCAGCAGCATACCTTTTGCTGCAGGTAGTCAGGCCAAAGACAGAAGCCAGGCCAGCTGCGCCCCACAAAGGGGGTGCCTTCACGCTGAGCCCACAGCAGCAGCAGCAGCAGCAGCAGCAGCAGCAGCAGCAGCAGCAGCAGGGGGAGAAGCAACAATAGCAGCAGCAACAGAAAATGCAGCAGCAACAGCCGCAGCAAAAGCAGAAACAGCAGCAACAGCAACAACAGCAACAGCAACGGCAGCGGGAACAACAGACACAGCAGCAGCAGCAGCAGCAGCAGCAGCAACAGCAGCAGCAGCAACAGCAGCAGAATATAGAGGGGGTGAAGGGGCTCGTGTTACTGTGGCTGTGAAACAAAGAGGGAGACAAAAAAAAAAAAAAGAAAAAAAAAAGAAAAAAAAAGAAAAAAAAAGAAAAAAAAGAAAGAAAAAAAAAGAAGACAAAGAATAAAATAAAAAGACGGAGACAGAAGAGAGACAAATAAAGAGAACAATAAAAATAAAAATAAAAAAACACAAAGACAAGAGAAATAAACAAAGAGAAGAAAAAAAATAAAAATAAAAAACAAAGACAAAAGAAATAAATAAAGAAAAGAAAAAAAATAAAACAAAGACACAAGCAAGACAGCAAGGAGAGACAAATAAACAAAAGAAGAAAAATAAAAACAAAAAAAACCAAAGACAAAAGAAAAAACAAAAAAAAATAAAAAAAATAAAAAAAAAACCAAAGACAAAAAAAAGCAAACAAAGAGAGGAAAAATAAAAACAAAAATAACCCAAAGACAAACGAGAAAAAACAGAAAAAAGAAGAAAAATAAAAATAAAAAACAAAGACAAAGACAAAAGAGAAAAAAAAATAAAATAAAATAAAAAAGCTACATTGATCACAACAGCAAGTTGCTGCTGCGCTGCTTCCTCGAACGGCTTGTAGCCCATCTCTATACGCAGGTGGGGGTCCACCAGGAGGACCTGAGCAGCAGCAGCAGCAGCAGCAGCAGCAGATGCAGCAGCAGCAGCAGCAGCACATGCAGCAGATGGAGCAGATGCAGCACAGCAGCAGCAGCAGCAGCATCCACAGCAGCCAACTTCGTCTCAGCAGGCACCACCAGCCGCAGCAGCAGCAGCAACAGCAGCAGCAGCATATCCAGCAGCAGCAGCAGCATCAGCATAAGGAGCAGCAGCAACAGCAGCATGAGCAGCATCAGCAGCAGCAGCAGCAGCAGCAGCAGCAGGAGGAGGAGGAGACTGAATCTCACAAGCATTCTTTGTTGTTTATTTAGTTGTGTAGATATTTTATATAAATTAAATTTATTTTTATCGGCAGCAAAATACTTGCATTGGGGTGTATAGTCAGTGTCTAGCCACAAAGCATCAAAAGGAACAGCAGCACAGTCCAGGCCCTTCATTGCTGCTAGCGCAGCACCCTGCAGCAGCAGCAGCAGCAGCAGCAGCAGCAGCAGCAGCAGAAGCAGCAGCAGCAAAAAGTATAGAAACAGCAGGAGGAAAAGCAGCAGCAGCAGGAACAGCAGCAGCAGCAGCAGCAGGAACAGCAACAAAGGGAGAAGAAGAGCAAACTCAGAGG
>NW_013573994.1:0-294 GCF_000499745.2 Eimeria mitis | reverse complement strand
AACCCAGCCACACTGCAGCAGCAACAGCAGCAGCAGCAGCAGCAGCAGCAGCAGCAGCAGCAAATAGAGGTGGAGACAGAGCAGAATGTTTATGTTTTTATTGGTGTTTGTCTCTCTCTATTTGTCTCTCTTTCTGTCTCCTTTTATCTTTTTTATTTCTCTCTTTCTGTCTTTCTTTCTGTTTTTCTTTCCTTCTCTTCATTTAGTTATTATACATATACATATAAATATGTATATCTAAATATATTTCTTGATGTATATATATATATAGGTATATATATATATATATATATA
>NW_013573993.1:3394-3662 GCF_000499745.2 Eimeria mitis | reverse complement strand
ATGGCCAGGCTTACTGCCTGATTTGTAGTGCTCCAACACAGCAACAGTGCACTCATCAATAACCTATCGCTGCCCTCACGCGGCCCGCACCACATTCGCCAGAGCCAAACAAAATGCACTCCAAGCATCTAACATCGACGAATGCGTGGGGACGGGACTTCTGCAGCCGCCCAGTGCTCTGCGACGGGCGTATGGCAGAGGAACCGCAATATATGCTCACGCGCTGGATCCCGAAGTCCAGATCCTGCCTCATTACGTCTTCGATCAT
>NW_013573993.1:3193-3294 GCF_000499745.2 Eimeria mitis | reverse complement strand
CACTACGCCCGCCATTACTCTCTTTAGTCTAATCCCCGGCAAACACGTTCAGTGGCAGGGAAGGACCGTCAAAAACAGTCGAAGATGCTGGCGCGCATCTC
>NW_013573993.1:2304-3026 GCF_000499745.2 Eimeria mitis | reverse complement strand
CTGCGTTGGGCACGCATGCAGGGCGCCGAATTATGGGTCTCACAAAACCCGCGTGTGGGTGTACTAGTGACCATTCGCAAAAAGGCACAGCTCACTTACGAAGTTCCGTAGTATGCTACCGATAGGCTTGCTGTAAAGGATTGAGGACCTAAAGCTGTTCCTGGCACCCCGCGCTTCCACTGGTAAACCGTAGTCAAAACTCTGCTGCCGCATCCCACTCCACGTATGATATTTGATGGCCAGGCTTACTGCCTGATTTGTGGTGCTCCAACACAGCAACAGTGCACTCATCAATAACCTATCGCTGCCCTCGCGTGGCCCGCACTACATTTGCCAGAGCCAAACAAAATGCACTCCAAGCATTTAACATCGACGAATGCGTGGGGACGGGGCTTCTGCAGCTGCCCAGTGCTCGTCGACGGGCGTATGGCAGAGGGACCACAATATATGCTCACTTCCTGGATCCCGAAGTTCAGATCCTGCCTTATTACGTCTTCGATCATTCTCGCATCTTTATGGCGCTGCATCTGTCGCTTGCACCGGTGAAACACTGCCGAATTTATCATGGCCGTCCCGGTACTGTTTTATCGTTTCGAACAAACATGCGTTTGAGCACACGAAAGACGAACAGCGTACCGCCTGTTTCGTGTACCCCATGGATGGTTCAATTGTATCGCCCGTTTTCCATGCGTTAGGCACGCATGCAGGGCGCCGAATTATGT
>NW_013573993.1:1480-2204 GCF_000499745.2 Eimeria mitis | reverse complement strand
TGCCGCATCCCACTCCACGTATGTTATTTGATGGCCAGGCTTACTGCCTGATGTGTGGTGCTCCAACATAGCAACAGTGCACTCAATAACTTATCGCTGCCCTCACGTGGCCCGCACCGCATACGCCAGAGCCAAACGAAATGCACTCGAAGCATGTACCATCAACGAACGTGTGGAGACGGTCCTGCGGAGGCCGACCAGCGCTCTCCCCCGGCCGTATGGGGCACAAAGCGTAGAATTCAACGCAACTAAACCATCGTAGACAAGCTCGTGGGAGTTTGGCAGCCTTTTGAACTACGGGGGTGTGCGCCGTATATCCACAATATGCTCACAGCCTGAATCGCGAGGTTCAGATCCTGCCTCACTACGCTCGCGATAATTTTGTCAGCCAGGTCACCGTCAAAATTGAATTCACATGAAGACAGACTCTTCAAGGCCAACCGGAGGGTGTCAACAAACAGAGTATCGCTTAAGATGCAGGCCAACAAATTAAATTGTGCGCTCTCTCAGGAAAGCCAGTTTTGCCACTTGCAGAAGTTTGCGTGTGCAGCAGATTCCGCACCGTCAAATTGCATGCACGGTCCTTGTGCGCGCTGTACAAGTGGCAACCGAATGGACATTGTGTCAGTAAATCACACTTCTGCGAAGTATATATAACGCACGCTCCCTGGGAAACATCTGCTGTTCGGTCTGCGCTAAAGCCTTTGCGCATCCATGAACTCTC
>NW_013573993.1:0-1380 GCF_000499745.2 Eimeria mitis | reverse complement strand
ACCGCATAGATATTGTGTCAGTAAATCACATCTCTGCCAAGTATGTATAAAGCACGCTCCCTGGGAAACATCTGCTGTTCGGTCTGCGCTAAAGCCTTTGCACATCCATGAACTTTTAATAGGCAGCATACCGCCGGCGAAATCTGCACAGAAAGCATGTAGGCTTAGCCCCACATTCAGGACCCAAAATGATGCATTGTCAGGACTTTTGTACCAACCGGCAATGTTTTTGTAGCGTGAGGCAGTGCCCTTTCTCGAGCATGGCCGACGCAGTTCAAGGATTCTGGAGGATAGCTGGCCGTCAATGTATATGGTGCTTCGAACGAAATTGCGTTTCCATATTATCGTGTGCTTTTCCCTCTTGTTAACTGCATCATGCCATGATTCGCATGCAGTACGCTTAGGATCTGACGCGTGGAGCTTCGAGAGCTCCTCAGTGTAAACCAGTGTTTAATCCGTTTTATAAAATGCACAAGGACAGGTGTGTCTAAGAAAGGCCGCCCTTATCTAATTCCAACAAACATAATGCCACAGGATAGGAGATGCAAACTTGTGTCCGATGACTCGCGCTCGCCGATTGAACACCTTTCCATTCTTGTGCAGAAGAACCTGTTCGACTGTCTTACGATAGATGATGCGCTATCCATAAAGATATCGGCCTCACCCACTGGTAAATTGGGTCATCACATAATGTCTTCCTTTTCTGCGGTCTTCAAACATCCGCTGCCGCATCTAGACTGCGGAAAAATCAACTTATACGCACGTCTGGTGGAAACTCAGAGATCACTAAGCCGACTGCACTTATTTCTTTCGTCTACAAGAGAAAATGTTTTAAACCGGCCTACTGTTGCTGATGCACTGCTCTTTTGCTGGCGCTAGGGATCAAGCACGCCTCCTTAAGTGGCCAACTAGAAGCCTTTCGTATGCATCGGAAGACGAACAGAAATTCAGTAACTTACAGAGCACGGAGGTCATTCCTCTGCGGGCCGCCACCATTTCACTTGCATAGGCTAACCAACTCTACAATCTTGCACTTCGAAAATGAATGTACATTGAAAAGCAAGATTTTGTGGATGCGCTTGCTCATTACGTGCCGCGTTTTGGGGACTAAGCGTACTTCCTCCTACACGGTGCAACCGTGATCGCACAATGCCTCTTCATTTAAGAATTGTCTGTACAAATCAGTGAAGTAGCAATCCATCGACGCGCGAGTACGATACCATCGTCACTGAAGAGCAAGAGTAACAAGTGGCGCCTTAATAAGGCTTGGGGAGCTCTATCTTACCCGCAAACCCAGGTCCCGTACACTTCGCATTTTCTTCTATTTCAGATATGGAAATTCGACAAGCCGGAGAAACAGACCAAAATTCTCCGTTCGGA
>NW_013573992.1:1459-3572 GCF_000499745.2 Eimeria mitis | reverse complement strand
CTGCTGCTGCTGCTGCTGCTGCTCCTATAGCAGCAGCAGCAAAGGAGGCCAGTCAAGAGGAGCGGTCTGTGCAGCGGGAAGCAGCAGCAGCAATTGCTGCTGCTGCTGCAGGCGACGGCCCCCTGCTGCAGCAGAAAGACATCGAGCTGCTGCAGCAGCTGCCCATAACCGAGGAGCTGCAGCAGCTGCTGCAGCAGCGCCAGCCTCTGTTTGAGCTAGTAGCAGCAGCACAGCATCTACAAGGAGAGCAGCAGCAGCAGCAGCAGATCTGTGTCGCCAGCAGCAGCAGCAACAGCAGCAGCAGCAGCAAGTGGGGTTTTTGGGGTATCCCGCGTGCCCTTTCTGCAGGTCTTCGTCAGGTGGGTTCGTTGCTGCGTCTGAGCCGCAGCAGATCAGCAGCAGCAGCAGCAGCAGCAGCAGCAGCAGGAGATGAAGCACTACCTTGGGTGCCTCGATGCGGCCTGCTGCTGGGGTGTACAGACACCCCAACCATCAGCCTCAGAACGGAGCGAGCTCTGCCGCAGCATCTGCTGCCTCCTCAGCTGCGGGCGCTGCAGCAGCAGCCTGTGCTGCTTGCTGCTGCAGCAGGAGATTTCTCGTTGCTGCTGCCGCTGTTCAACGCCTGGTGGCAGGCGTGGCAGCAGCAGCAGCAGCAGCAGCAGCAGCTGCAGCAGCAGCAGCAGCATCAGCAGCAGCAGCCGTGTCTCTGCAGCATGAAAAGAGCAGCAGCAGACGAAACCCCAAACTCTGAGAGTACTATCCCTTCTACTGACGACAGCCCGAGCAGCAGCAGCCCCACCAGCAGCAGCAGCAGCAACAGCAGCAGCAGCAGCAGCAGCAGCAGCAGCAGCAGCAGCAGCAGCAGGAGTGCGGCGTTGCCGCTGCAGCCTGTAGCAGACTACAGGGGCTTGCTGCTGAACCTGAGCTGCATGTGTGAGGGGTATAAGGAGACGGTGTCTCCGTCTCTGTCTGTCTCTCTTCTCTCTGCTGCTGGGCGGCTGCCTCTCTCGCTGCAGCAGCTAGCTCAGCTAGCTACGCTAGCTCAGTGCCACATACTCACAGCCCCAGCTCACGATCCACAGCAGCAGCAGCAGAAGCAACAGCAGCAGCAGCAGCAGCAGCAGCAGCAGCAGCAAGGGAGAAAGTCACAAAGAAGGGCGGCTGCACTCAGCCTGAAGGCCTTAGTGGGGCTCCTAGAGGCTCTCGTTGCAGAGGCGCAGCAGCAGCTGCAGCGCATGCACTGCTGCAGCAGCAGCAGCAGCAGCAGCAGCAGCAGCAGCAACAGCAGCAGCAAAGGCAGCACTGGGGATGTCTGCCGCTGCACCGGACCCTGCTGCATGCGGCCTCTTCCTTCGGTCTACGAGCGACAGCAGCAGCAGCAGCAGCAGCAACAGCAGCAGCAGCAGCAGCAGAAGCGGGTTCCTCTTCTTGCTGTCCCGCATGTGGTGGCACAGCTGAGGTGTACAGACAACCCAGCGATCGTTCGTGCTGCTGCTGCTGCTCTGCAGCAAGTTGCTGCTGCTGCTGCTCCTTGGGGCCTTCTAGGGGGGCTGCACATATCCGGTGCATGCGAAGCAGCTCGTCCGCTGCTGCAGCGGCGGCAGCTGGTTGCAGCAGCAGCACAGGAGCTTACTGCTGCTGCTGCTGCTGCTGCTGCTGCAGCAGCAGCAGCACCGGAGCGGCCGCTGCTGCGTGTGGTGTCAGTGCATGCGAATGCAGGCCCAATCGAGCTGCTGCATGCGCTGCTGCTGGGTGCTGATGTGGTTGAGGGTGGTGCTGCTGCTAGCGGCAGCAGCGCAGCAGCAGGAATTGCGTGGAGCTTTGCTATTCCCTCTCCCGAGGAGGTTGCTGCTGCTGCTGCTGCTCTGCAGCAGCAGCAGCAGCAGCAGCAGCAGCAGAAGGGAGATGTGCAGCAAGCGCTGCAGCTGTTAGAGGAGTGGCCGCATGCAAGCCTCCAGCTGTACAGACAGCTCAACCTGCTGCTGCCTCGCTACAAAGAAGACACCAGGTGTATAGACGGCAGCCCCAGCAGGAGCAGCAGCCCCTCAGCAGCAACCGCAGCAGCAGCAGCAGCAGCAGCAGCAGCAGCGGATGGCGAGGATATGGAGGCAGG
>NW_013573991.1:1206-3393 GCF_000499745.2 Eimeria mitis | reverse complement strand
TCCTGCTGTTCCCTGTGCAAACTCCCCTCGTGCTCTGGCAACGGCAGTTAATTTCGCAGATAACACTTCTATTAAGTGTTCTTCAAGCATAAGAAATGGGCGACAGGCGTCGCGGGTCAAACTAAACCAAAATCAAGAAACAGAAGTGGCGTATTCTGCAGCTGCAGCACTGTGCACTAATAGCAGCCACTTGTGCTGCCGGCGCTGCTGCTGCTAGCATCGCAGCCGCCTGCGTGGCCGCTGCGGGCGTGACGCTAAGTATAGCAGTTCAACTCAATGCAGTTACAGCTGCACGGGCGGCATCGGCTGTTCCCTGTCAGGAGCAGCCGAGCTGGGAGGCACTTGCTGCTGTTGCAGCAGCAAGTGAGGAGGCACGCCTTGATGCTGGAGCGGGGGGCCCACCGAAGCAGGCGCTGCAGCCGATGTTGCTGCTGCACTCCAGGCGTCTGCAGCAGAAGGCGACTTCCTTTTCTGCCTACTGCTGCTGGCGCCGCTGCCTCTGCTACCTCCGCCACGGCCTCTACCGCCTCGCTGTTGTTGCAGCAGCTGTTGCTGTTGAGAGAGCAGTTGCTGCTGTTGCTGTTGCTGCTCCAGCTGGTGTAGCAGCTGTTGGTGTTGCTGCGGCTGCTGCTGCAACTGCTGCAAAAGCTGCTGTTGATTCTGCTGCAGCTTCTGCTGCATTTGAAATTGCTGAAACTGCAGCTGTTGCTGCCGGTGATGATTATTCTGCGGCGGCGGCTGCTGTTGCTGCTGCTGCTGTTGCTGCTGAAGCAGCTGCTGCTGCAGCTGCTGCTGCGTCTGGTGCAAGTGCTGGAGCTGCTGGGCAAGTGGCAGGTTGAACATCAGACCCCTCTCCGCGCCTACGTGTCGCTGCGCGAGCTGCTGCATTATGAGGCCTAGGGCACCAGCCTGCAGCATAGGTTGGTTTTGCTGCTGCTGTTGCTGCAACGGCTGCTGGAATGCTTGCTGCTGCGGCTGCTGTTGAGCTTGGAGCAGGGCNGCTGCTGCTGTTGCTGCAACGGCTGCTGGAATGCTTGCTGCTGCGGCTGCTGTTGAGCTTGGAGCAGGGCAGATGGTTCCCCTGATGATGCAGCCGCAGCTGCTGCGGCAGAATGAAGTCCCTTCTGCAGCAGCAAGAGTTGCTGCTGTTGCTGCTGCAGCGCGGCGTCAGGTGCAGGAGCAGCAGCAGCGTCCTTGAGTTGCTGCAAAAGCAGAAGCTGCTGCGCCACGTTTCTATCGCTCAGCAGCTTCTTATCAGCTTCCTCCGCAGTCTGTACATACACCACAAACTCCAAACCCTTAATCCAGACCACTGACACACCTGACCCGAAACTCTACGTTGAAGGCTAAGAGGTAAGCATTTACCCTCACACCCTCAATCCTAAAATATTGCTCACCTTCTTAAGGCGTACATACGCCGGGATTCCCTCCGGGGCAATCGGCAGCTTTGAGGCTTCATCTATGAGGGCCCAGAGGGCGTCTGTCCTCGGGGCTTGGTTCTGCTGCAACTGCAGCAACTGCTGCGGTGGCAGCCCGCAGCGCTGTTGCAGTTGCTGCAGCTGGAGCTGCTGCTGCAGCTGCTGCAAGGCCGCCTCTGCCTTCTGCTCCCACGCATCAACAGCGGCAATGGCAGCAGATACTGCACCTATGCCTGCTGTCTCCACAGGGAGGTTAGAAGCTTCCATGAGCTGCAGCGCAACAACCACACACCGCAAGCAGTTCGCAATACAGGCCCCAGCCAGCAGCCCCACCAAGGGTAAGAGCAACCGCCTCAGCAAGAGCTGCAGCCGCAGATAGCATTAAACATAACTCACCATTACACGTGCTGCCTCGAGACTGGGTATCGGCTGTGCTGTAACAGCACTCTGCACCTTCTGCTGTAACATCACGGCCCGTGCATGCAGCTGCTTCACAAGAGTTGCTGACTCAACATCCAGCCCCAAGTTACTGGCCGCTTCGACTAAAGACAGCCACTCAGCCCACGATAGCCGCTGCTGCTGTGGCTGCTGCTGCTGGGAATTCTGCTCCAGCAGAGCAGCTGGTCCCTTTGTTGCAGGCAGCACCACCGGAGCTGACGCTGATCCTCCCTCTGCCAGAACTAGCTGCGGCAACGGCCCCACAACTTGCAGCTCTCTCACTCGTTTTTCAAACTCCAGCACGCGTTCTAAAGTGGACCTCAACAAAGAA
>NW_013573991.1:0-1032 GCF_000499745.2 Eimeria mitis | reverse complement strand
GGGCGTTGCACTTGTGACGCAACGGTTCGTACACCTGGACCATCCGCCACAAGTGAGCAGTATTGCGATAAGCTGGGGGCAGTGGCTTCTGGTTGCTCACTAGCCCAGCTTGCTGCTGTTGCTGGCGTGATGCATCAGACTCCATTTCAATACAAGCTGCAAGGGCCTCGGCCTCCCGCTGCCAGGCACACGCAGCAACGAGCTCGTGGAACAAAGGCTCATACTGGAGCCCGCCTATGCCGCTGCTGTGCAGCTGCTGCTCCAGATCAAGCAGTTGCTGGTTGCTCCTTGCAACTGCTGCTTCGGCTGCTGCATGCGCTGCCTCTGCCGCTGCCACACCTGCCTCCGCCTGCTGCAGCTCTTCCCTGAATCGATGGTCCTGCCCAACAGCATCTCCCAGGTGAAGCTGTTGCTGCGGCTGCAGCAGGAGAATCTGCTCGCGGTGCTTCCGCGCCTGATGCAACGCTTCGTGCTGCTTCAGCTGCTCTGCTGCATCCCGCTCTGCCTGGACCAGCGCGACGATCATCTGCTGCTGCAGTTGCTGCCCTTTCAGCAGCAGCCTCTCAGCTGCTAAGCTGCAGGGGACGCGGATGCGGGGGCAAGGCCTCGCTTCCGTCAGCAGCAGCTGCAGCGCCCCGATGGAGACACTCGGCAACGGCTCACTTGCAGCTGGTGCGCCGCCGTTGTTCCCGCTACGCAGCTGCGGAAGTGTCTCTGTCAGGAAGCGCAGCGCAGCAGCCCACTCCTGCAGCCGCACGAGGAGACGCCCAAGAAGAGACAGCTCCGAGACAGAGCCCAAGCCGCAGAGCACTCCAGTGGCAAGCAGCACAGAGAGGGCCAACAAATCGAGGGGAAGGCCCTCGTCCCTCCGCCGCCGCGTTCGGGTGTACAGACACCCCAGACCATGGGGGAGAGCTATTACCAAGTCCTCATCCAGGTCCTCTTCTGCTACATCTCTTACACCCCCCTGTGCAGTAGAGACGATGCACCCCATGAGTAGATCTTCTACTGCCTCTCCATGTCTGCGTCTTT
>NW_013573990.1:542-3394 GCF_000499745.2 Eimeria mitis | reverse complement strand
TGCAGCGAGGTACTGCTGCACGTGCCGGTCAAAGGCAGCAAGCTGCTGCACAGCAGCAGCAGCAGCAGCAGCAGCACCAGCAGCAGCAGGAGCAGCAGCAGCAGCAGCAGGTTCAGCAGCAGCAACCGCAGCTTTTGCTGCTTCTGCTGCAGTAGGTTCGTCTGTCTTGACCCGTTTGGTTGGGGGGGCCCCACCTTGCTGCTGCTGCTGCTGCTGCTGCTGCTGCTGCTGCTGCTGCTGCTGCTGCTGCTGCGCCCAGCATCCTGCTGCGAACGGGAGCTCGAAGGCAATAGCAGCAGCAACAGCAGCAGCAGCAGCAACAACAGGGGCCCCAAGCTCAAGAGCTAGGGGTGTTGCATGCAGCAGCAGCAGCTCCTCTCTGCTGCGGCGCTCCAGCCCGTGCAGCAGCGCAGCAAAAGCTTTTCCCCTTCTAGGCCAGTAGCTGCAGCAGCAGCAACTGCTGCTGCTGCTGCTGCTGCTGCTGCTGCTGCTGCTGCTGCTGCTGCTGCAGGGCTGCAGCAGCAGCTTGATGTGTCTGCTGAGAGCAGCAGCAGAACTCCTGGGGGCCCCCAAATTAAACTCTATCGCCTGCAGCAGCAGCAGCTCCTTCTGTCGTATTAGGCTGCACAGGTTGCGGCAGCAGAGGCCCCCATCCCGCAGCAACCAAGAAGAAGAAGAGCATAACAGCTGCTGCAGCTGCTGCAGCTGCTGCTCCTGCTGCTCCTGCTGCTGCTGCTGCTGTTGCTGCTGCTCTTGATCATTATTATCTGGGTGGTTAAATGCAGAGACAGAATCGCAACCGTTCGCTTGCTGCTGCTGCTGCTGCTGCTGCTGCTGCTGCTGCTGTTGCTGCTGTTGCTGCTGCATGGGAGTACTGGGGCGGTCAGTTTGCTGCTGCACCTGCTGCTGCTGCTGCTGCTGCTGCTGCTGCTGCTGGTGGTTGTCTTGCTGCTGCAGCAGATGATAAACAGCAGCAAGCTGCAGCAGCTTCTTTCGCTGGGAGACACGGTAAAAGGCCCTAGACAAACACTGCACCCGTCGCTGGCTCCTGTACATACACCCCAGCAGCAGCAGCAGCAGCAGCAGCATAAATTCATGCAGCAGCAGCAGCAACAGCAGCAGGAATAACAGCAGCAGCACCACCACCAACAGCAGCAGGAACACAAATCCATGCAGCAGCAACAACACCAGCAGCAGCAATAGCAGCAATGCAGCAGCAGCATCAGCACCACAGCAGCAGCAGCAGCACTGCAGCAGCAGCACTGCAGCAGCAGCAGCAGCACTGCAGCAGCAGCAGCAGCAGCAGCAGCAGGTCTGACTTGATGGGGTCGCTGTCATCCAAGAGCTTCCAGGCCAGCAGCAGCGCAGCAGCAGCAGCAGCCTTTCTGTTCGTCAGTCGCAGCGGTTGCTGCTGCTGCTGCTGCTGCTGCTGCTGCTTATGCTGCTTGTGCTGCTTCTGCTGCTGCTGCTGCTGCTGCTCTGCCCCCAAGTAAAAGAAGCCGAGAGCAGCGCAAATGCATTCCGTAGAAAGCCCCAAATTCCTGCACCGCAAAACCCTAAACCCTAAACCCTAAACCCTAAACCCTAATTCCTAAACCCTAAACCCTAAACCCTCAGTTATATTCACTTTCTCTTTCCCCTATCTAGCCCCCAATAGAACAGCAACATAACACACGAACTGTGTTTCTATCCGGCCACTGTAATCAGGGTTTAGGGTTTTAGGGTTTAGGGTTTAGGGTTTAGGGTTTAGGGTTTACCTGCCGAGAGCCATAAGGAAATTAGCGGTCCTATCCGGCCACTGTAATCAGGGTTTAGGGTTTTAGGGTTTAGGGTTTAGGGTTTAGGGTTTAGGGTTTAGGGTTTACCTGCCGAGAGCCATAAGGAAATTGGCGGTCCCCAGGAGAAGCATGCGGTCTTCCCTTTTATCTAAGAAGCGCCGAGACAAACAAAACTGAAACACTCCTGCTGCTGCTGCTGCTGCTGCTGCTGCTGCTGCTGTTGCTGCTGCTGCTGCTGCTGCACCTGCTCCTGCTGTTGCTGCTGCTGCAGGGAACGTATCACTGCCGCCACCGCTGCTGCTGCTGCTGCTGCTGCTGCTGCTGCTGCTGCTGCTGATGCTGAGGCCCAGAGCAGCATCCATATCTCTCTTGAGAAAGGATAAAGCAGCAGCCTCTTCTGCTGTTGCTTTCTCTTCTTTTTTTGCTGCAGTATGTTTTCCATCTGCAGCAGCAGAAGCAGCAGCAGCAGTTGCTGTTGCTGCTGCTGCTGCTGCTGCAGCAGCAGCAGCAGCAGGAGTCAGCATCGCGCTGCTTCTTGATACAAATATCTCCTCAGCAGCATCAGCAGCACTTAATAACAAATAAAATAATAATAAATATACAAACAAAAACAAAAAAATAAACATAAGCTGCTGTAGTAGGGGGGCCCCTGCAGCCACCTGCGGGGGGCCCCCTCAGGGGGGCCCCCCCCCGGGGGGCCCCCTAAACAATGTATCGAGTGCAGCAACAGCATAAATAAATAAATAAATAAATAAATAAATAAATAAATAGAGGGGTATTTAAACCCTTTTGTTGCTGCATAACAAGAGTAATCGCCAGGCAATATGCGGGTTTAGGGTTTAGGGTTTAGGGTTTAGGGTTTGAGTTCGCCTATAGAGGGGCGCCCAAGGGCCTCTACACCTCCTCAGGTTATTTTAGGGTTTAGGGTTTAGGGTTTATGGTTTAGGGTTTAGAGCCTAGGGTTTAGAGTTTAGGGTTTAGGGTTTAGGGTTTAGTGTTTAAGAACCTTGAGGCCCCCTAAGGAGGGCGTTGGTGACCCCTTAGGGTTTAGGGTTTATGGTTTAGGGTTTAGGG
>NW_013573990.1:0-476 GCF_000499745.2 Eimeria mitis | reverse complement strand
AACAAAGAGAAGGAGAAAAACAAATAAATAAATAAATAAATAAAAGATATAAATGAAGAAAAAAAAAAAAATAAAATAAATATAAATAAAAATAAACAGAAAAAGAAAAATAAGAAATAAAGAAAATTAAATAAATAAATAAATATAAAATACAAAGAGAGGCACAAACAAGTGCAGACAGAGACAAAGACAAAGAAAAACAAACAAACAGAAAAGGGGGGCCCCCCTGTACCCTCTTTTCTATCGGGGGCCCCCCCGCTGTACCCTCTTCTCTATCGGGGGCCCCCGGGGGCCCCCACAAAACAAAGAAAACCCTTCTGCTGCTGCAGGGGAACGAAAAAGAACATCTCTATACATTTGTTGCTGCTATATATACATATAATATATACTTATAAAATATTTACATTATATATATACATATATACATATATATATATATATATATATATATATATATATATATATATATATATATA
>NW_013573989.1:3638-3864 GCF_000499745.2 Eimeria mitis | reverse complement strand
GGTGCCGCTCCAGCTGCTGCATGTGGCGCTGCAGCAAACCCTCCAGTGTCTGCAGCAGCGGCAGCGCCTCTAACACCTCTCGTGTCTTACGCGCTTCAACAGCAGCAGCAGCAGCAGCTGCTGCTGCTGCTGCTTCCTCGGGGTCCTCCTCAGAAACTGCTGCAGCAGAAGAGGGGTCCGCCTCCCCTGCTGCTGCTGCTGCTGCTGTTGCTGCTGCTGCTGCTGC
>NW_013573989.1:1865-3377 GCF_000499745.2 Eimeria mitis | reverse complement strand
AGCCGCTGCCATTGCTGCTGCCGCTTGCTGCAGTAGCAGCAAGTGCAGCAGCAGTTGCAGCAGCAGTTGCAGCAGCAGTTGCAGCAGCAGTTGCTGCAGCAGAGGCAGCAGCAGCAGCTGAGTCTTCGGCACCTTGGCCGGCATCGGCTGCAGCAGCTGCTGCCGCCCCTTCGTCAGCTGTTGCAGCCTTTTCCCCAGCAGCAGCAGCAGCAGCAGCAGTAGCAGCAGCAGCAGCAGCAGCAGGGGACCTCTGGCTGCTGAGCTGAAACCTCAGGGGCTCGCTCCCCCTCGAGAACCAGAGAAAGATATCCCGGTGTGCAGCAGCAGCCTCTGCAGCAGCAAAAACAAAAGCATCAACCAGCGCAGCAGCAACGATAAGCGCAGCAGCAGACAATGCAGCAGCAGCAGCAAATGTAGTAACTGCACCAGCAGCAAATGCAGCAACAGCAGCAGCAACAAATGCAACAGCAGCAGCAGCAACAAATGCAACAGCAGCAGCAGGTATAATAGCAGCAGCAGCAGCCAGTGCAACGAAAGCAGCAGCAGCAACAGAAGCAGCAGCTGCAACAGATGCAAGAGGACAAACAGCAGCAGTTGCAACGACAGCAGCAGCAGCAGCAAGCCATACAGCAGCAGCAGCAGCAGCAGCAGCAGCAGCAGCAGCAGCAGAGAGCCCACCCGTTGCAGCCTGCTCGAGCGCATTCGCAGAAGGAGGAACCTTCACTTCCGGTAGTTGCAGCGGCAGCAAGCTTGCCTCATCAAACGCAACTGCAGCAGCAGCAGCAGCAGCAGCAACAGCAGCAGCAGCACAGCAGCAGCAGCACAGCAGCAGCTGAAATTGCATTCCGCTTGCAGCAGAGCCGCAGCTTCACAGCAGCAACCAGCAGTGCTGCAGCAGCAGCACGAGCAGCGGCAGCGGCACGATGCCCAGCAGCAAAAAGGCTATGATCTTTGAAGGCAGCAACAGCAGCAGCAGCAGCAGCAGCAGCAGCAGCAGCAGCAGCAGGAGCAGGAGCTCACAGTCAAGCATGTCTTCTTGCTGCTGCTTCATCAGCAGCAGCGGATAGTCCAGCTGCCTCTGGTGCATGCGGGGCTGCAGCAGCGCCTCCTCTCCACACAGCAGCGAGAGGGGGGGGGGCCTGGCTGGCAGCAGACGGATGCTGCTGCTGCAGAGACACCGACGCCTTGCAGCAGCAGCAGCAGCAGCAGCACCACTCTTGTTGTGTCCTTTGCTGCTGCCTCCCTTGCGCCGCCGGCTGCGGTGTACACGGCGGCTGCTGCTGCCAGCTGCATCCTCTGCTGCTGCTCTAGACACAGCTGTTGCTGCATCAGCTGCACCGGCAGCAGCACTTGCTGCTGCAGACGCGTCTGCTGCTGCTGCTGCTGCTGCTGCTGCTGCTGCAGCTGGATTCACTCCCTGCGGCCCCTCCTCGGTAGCAGCTGGGCCGGGAGCAGCAGCTGCAGCAGCAGCAGCAGGAACAACAGCAGGGGAAGCAGCAACAGCTGCTGTGG
>NW_013573989.1:1500-1765 GCF_000499745.2 Eimeria mitis | reverse complement strand
CGCCGGCTGCGGTGTACACGGCGGCTGCTGCTGCCAGCTGCATCCTCTGCTGCTGCTCTAGACACAGCTGCTGCAGCATCAGCTGCACCGGCAGCAGCACTTGCTGCTGCAGACGCGTCTGTTGCTGCTGCTGCTGCTGCTGCTGCTGCTGCTGCAGCTGGATTCGCTCCCTGCGGCCCCTCCTCGGTAGCAGCTGGGCCAGGAGCAGCAACTGCAGCAGCAGCAGCAGGAACAACAGCAGGGGAAGCAGCAACAGCTGCTGTGA
>NW_013573989.1:1075-1400 GCF_000499745.2 Eimeria mitis | reverse complement strand
CAGCAGCAGCAGTTGCGTCAGCAGAAGCTGCAGCAGGAGGAGCTGCAGCAGCTGCAGCCACTAAGGGGGGATCGCCATCCCCTGCGTATAAGCTGCTGCTGCTGCTGCTGCTGCTGCTGCTGTGGTTGTTGTTGCATGCAGCGTATCCATATGGCCGAGGCAGCGACGCCTCGGGTTTGGTGCTGCAGCTGTAGCTTTCGCCAACAGTATTGTTGCTGCTGCTGTTGCTGCTGCTGCTGCTGCTGCTGTTGCTGTTGCTGCTGCTGTGGCTGCCGCAGGAAGCAGTGGTGGAGGTTGCTGGGTCGGATAGTCCTAAGGCCGGGTG
>NW_013573989.1:858-975 GCF_000499745.2 Eimeria mitis | reverse complement strand
CAGCAGCAGCAGTTGCGTCAGCAGAAGCTGCAGCAGGAGGAGCTGCAGCAGCTGCAGCCACTAAGGGGGGCTCGCCATCCCCTGCGTATAAGCTGCTGCTGCTGCTGCTGCTGCTGC
>NW_013573989.1:587-680 GCF_000499745.2 Eimeria mitis | reverse complement strand
TGCAGCAACTGCAGCGGCGGCAGCTCCTGCATTGTCTAGCAGCTGCTGCAGCTGCTGCTGCCGCTGCTGCTGCTGCTGCTGCTGCTGCTGCTA
>NW_013573989.1:0-487 GCF_000499745.2 Eimeria mitis | reverse complement strand
TGCAGCAACTGCAGCGGCGGCAGCTCCTGCATTGTCTAGCAGCTGCTGCAGCTGCTGCTGCCGCTGCTGCCGCTGCTGCTGCTGCTGCTGCTGCTGCTGCTGCTGGTAGCCCTCGGCAGCAAACGCCTGCCCTCAAACGTGCTGCAGCCTTTCTGCCTCCATTGGGGCAGCAGAGCAGCCGGGGGGAGAGGGCCTGAGGTGTACGTACACCGCAGCGTCGCTGTGGATGAACTTGAAAGCAGCAGCAGCAGGAGCCGCAGCAGCTTCTGCTGCAGCGGCAGCCTCGGCTGCTGCAGAGAGAACGAAACCTACAGAAGCTGCTGCTGGCTCTGCAGCAGCTGCTGCAGCAGCAGCAGCATGGCCCGGTGTCTCGGGAGGCGGCAGCTGCAGGCTGCTGCAGCGGCGCAGTCGGTAGTACACTATAGACAGCAACAAAGTAAAGCAAAGCCACACGCTGCTGCTGCTGCTGCTGCTGCTGCTGCTGCTG
>NW_013573988.1:16947-17355 GCF_000499745.2 Eimeria mitis | reverse complement strand
ACTGCGCAGAATAGTGTTAACCTGTGACGACGAGTGATGCGTATTTGTCTGCAGTTCTTGAGCCCTCTTTTTACACATAGCTGTGTGAGGGAGAAAGTAAGCACTTTTGAGCAGGTACACAGTGTGGGTTAACTCACCCGTAATTCGCACTACTGGGGCGCTAACGCCATAGATGTAAAGAATGAAAGCCAATAGTAGCAGCGTTGCGCCTATTGAGTGCTTTAACGTAGGGGTGAGGGGAACCTTTATGGGAATACGGCCCATTTTCAATGCCAGAGCTTATATTTTCTCGATGCCACGACAGAAGCGAGGGAGTCTTGCCATGCGCGTAGACGGGGCATTCAAACCCGCGAGCTTAAACACTCCTGGGGTGCACTAGGGGGTGCACCTGAGACACTACTAAGGCCA
>NW_013573988.1:7426-16897 GCF_000499745.2 Eimeria mitis | reverse complement strand
GCAAAAACGGGAGGGGAACCCGTGTGCCGGGACGTCGCCCTAGTGTCATCGTGCCGCTTTCAATTTAGCCCCCACATACGGCCAAAGAGCAGCTGTTCTGTTATAGTTTCGTTAGTCAGAGAAGACTGTAATTATATTGATGAAATGGAGAGAGACTTACACTGAGCAGAGTAGGCTCCTCCACCCACCACACTAGTGGACCACTGGCCAGCCCCACCAGCATTCCCTTACCGAAAGAGCGTCCATCACCGTGCGTTGATGACGTCGTTCGATAAAATAACACACCAGTGGGAGTGTGCCGAATATAAAATTGCATATGTTTTGTTTTGTGTGTTTCTGTTGAGCAACGCACTGCGTTTTTGACGCCCAGGCCTAGCTCACGGTGACCCACGCGTCCTTGCTGGACTCGGAGGAGTTTAGAATACAGGCCACGCTCGGTCTCCCACCCGATTAGTCAACCACCTGGCGGAACCGCCAGCATCCCATACCAGAAGAGCCTCCATTACCATGCACTCATGAGCTTGTGCGAGAACATCGCACACCAAGCGGAGTACATCGAATACAAAAATGCCCGCAGCCTTTCAGCTGTTCGCTGTGAACAATCCGTGATGAAAAAAAATCCCCACGAGTGTTTTAGAGCTTCGCTGAATTGTCTCTGTGCATGCTTGTATGTTTACCATTGCAAGGGATACCATCATCTATGGACTACAACGTGGAGTGGAGCAGTCGCCCTCTGCGAATTCATGTTGAAGAGCGCATCCTCGCTAAGATCAATTAATGTTTTTTCGGTGTCCCATCTCGATGGAGGATTCTTGTGGTCGTGTTGTACTGTGGGTGAACCGCGACACCCGAGAATTGTTTCTCGCTGTAAAGTTAATGGCAGTTGAATGCAAGACAATGTTAGACATACAGCATTTGTGGAGGCTGCGGAGGCTAGGTAATAAGGAAGAACTGTAGAATTGGTTGTTCCGCGCAGTGCAACAGTTTAATACCCACAGATAGTGCAACAAAGGGCTTGTCCAGTTCGTGCTTAGACTACTTTGTAATGTAAACGTTCGTTCCCTATGCTGTTTAACCAGCAGGGAGCATCTTCTGCTGTGCCACCGGCTAGGCACCCTACCGGGGGCGGCTAAGCTCTCGTGACTATAACCAGGATAGCGGAAACTGTTTGAGCTATCTGTATTCATCCGAAATAACTACACGAATTGGGCTGACACATGTGCCGAACACGTCAAAGCTACTCGATTTGGCAGTTTGATGCACTGGGTGCGCCTTAAATTCATTTTTGCGGGGTGCGCAGCGGAGCCGCGCACTTGACAAAGTACCATGTAGCCTAACCGCTACCTTTATATCCCTTTTCTGCAAGTGCAGCACAGGGGCTGCGGCGTCGGAACAAAATCGAGAGGTTTTACTTTTGTTTGGCATGACGACACTGCATTCTCGAAAAAAATGCTGAGCCAAGGCATGCTTGATACGGTGTGATTCATTCGCGCTTATCTGGGTTTCTTTTGTACAGACTGGCGCCGGGTCTAGCGGGGGTGATCCCGGTGACATCCCACCCAGTTGCTTTTAAGCAGTGGTTTAGGTTTCTCGTCTAGAATGAATCCTTCATAGAAGACTAGTGCAGTGCAACTCGTTAACACGCGGATTGTTGCTAAGAATTACGCAGATCCTACCTGGTTACTTTTCCATAAGGAGCGTGTTGGTTCCAAGGGCACTGGCAGATTCGATCCCACACTACGGCTTTAGTAGCAATGGAGACTCAAGCGGTCTTCTGAGTGTTGCCAATCAGGATTACCCTACCAAATGCTTATCCAGAGCAACACAATATGAAGCTCTACCTATCTCCAGTTGAAATCCGATGAGCGCGCTAGACTCCAGTAGCTTCAATGCTTGTTTTGTAGCTCTGCGTGATCTACTCCCGTCAAGCCAAGCACCTTCATGTCTCCTTGATAGAACTACCGAATGCACAAACGCGTGGTAAGGGGTTCCTTTCCCTCATTTCAGTGCAAATACTGCATATCAGTGGAGCCGGAAGAAATATCGAGTCGAAATCTCAACAACAGGCGGCAACTCATATTTGATGTTCATTTGTCCGCAGCTTGCAAAGCGCAGACAAACGGTGTTGCATGCAATGCAACAACTGCTGCACGAAGGGAATTTCGGCATCCGTTGTTGCCCTGCATGCAACGACAAAAGTGGACGTTCAACGGTATAAGGCCAAAGAATCCTTGCCAGTTGCCGCCATTCAAAGATGGCGTGGCATTTCCCGTCTGTGCAGCAGTAGGAAGCGGGCAAGGCTCCCCAAATCTACCGCGGACCGAACTACACCGCCAGCTTGTTTGCAGCAACCCAGGTGCCCCACTGAATTGCCAGTATGGCACATGGCGACTAACTGAGCTTTGCAGGGACGCTTGCATCGAGGCAGTTCCAGCACGTCGAAGCACCTTATCAGCAGCCGATAAAGCGTATCCTAAAGCAAATACACCCTTCCACCCATTAGCAAGAAGTAGTTGCACAGCGAAGTCCCCTCAGGTATGAAAATGCTCCACACCCATCTGAGGTTCGTCAGACTCGTACTCCAATCCATTGGGCGTTAGAGGGCAACAGCAAAATTACGGAAAACGATATACTGATCGCATGATTCCGAGAGGTGCCAAATTGCACGTTGCTCTCAGCAACAGTTGAATGGCACTCCCTTGAAACAGTCTGGCGAACTATCTGATCATGCGCTGACACCCCACGGTGACAACAAATAATATAGTGACCAATAATCACAGGTACCAGGTGCAAGCACACTCTGGCCCTGACACGCAACAGAACCAGAAGGGCACGTAAATGTTATATCGAGAAAATGCCCAAAAGTGCACTCCCGTAAGGAAATAATCCCGCCCAGATGAGCCTCAAACACTATACATGTGCTTCCTGGGAGGTGAAACAACGAAGACTTTGTGGAACACTTTGCAAAAAATCGATGGCCAGATGCAAAACCATGCATCTGCCCTGGGAAAGTCGTGCGGCCCGAACAGCTTAATCCAGAGTGTCGTCAGGCGTTCCACTTCTTGGAACAGTAGAGGCACATCTTTGCCTCTCTCCACCCGCCGGCGAAACGTTGGAGCTACTCAAAACCTCTGCGCATTCACTGTTGCGCAACCCAGGCAAGGCAGAACCATCCATGGTCCCAGACAATGTAAGCGTCGGTTCATCCCTCAGTTGGTTATCAAGCTGGTAATCAGTCCTGGCCAAACCCCCAGCAGTCCCAATATCCAGGCGCCGAATTTTCTCAGTTGCAGTTCGCAGTAAGTGTTTGAGATTCCCTGCCAGCAAATTCAGTTCATCCTTCGCACCGGTCACGCAGCCGTCCCTAGACGGAATCTTGTTTTGGCACATGACGGCGTCGATTGCCACTGAGAATGCCTCTCCCTCCGAAACGTCCGGTAGCGGACTGTGGGTGGCTGCACCGTCGGCAGGCGCTGCAGGATTCCAGAACTGCCCAAATGTCCGTTCCTCCAGAGTGCCTTGTGGGGAGCCGGCAGCAACAGGCTTCGGCAGGCTATTCACAGCGTCCCCAGCCGAAAGGGCTACGTTTTGGTTTGGCAAAAGGAGAATACTCGACGCGTTGTACTTCCTGACCGCTTCTGCTTGAGCATCTCCACCGAATTCCTCAGGCAAGGTGGAGCTCGTCGAGCCATCTGCGCTACCACGACCAGGAAGTTCCACAACCGCAGAAAGTCGGAAGGCATGAGTGCAACTCCCTGGCGAGATCGAAGGCCTCTGTGACGTAACGCTGCTAAGCGGCTCCACTTGAGCTACATAGCCATCCTTCGGCAAGCTTGATGGTGAAGCGTCCAGCAATGAGATGCCAGGTTGAAGCGGCATAGCTTGTGAGGCACACGCAGCCTGTATGACGGATTCGCCATCATCTGGCTCTCGAAGTGGCTCCTGTCCGTCCAGCCGTTCGCTCTGCGAAGCCACCCGCCCAGTCTGTGCACTTCTCAAATCGAGAGCGCCCGTGTTTCGCTTACAAGTCGAAGGCTGTTGATGAGAACCGCCCTCAGATCCACCTTGAAGATCTCCAACTTGTCCTCCTTCCGTCGGCGAAGGCACCTCTGATTCCCCCCTAGTGCAAACCACCTTCTTACTGTCTTCTTGACCCTCCACATTTATTGCCTGTTGGCCGTGATGTCGCAAGAAGTAAGAATCAGAGCTCCCGCTCTGATTCACAGTGTTCTCCGCTAGGGGAACATCCAGTTCTACCAATGGAGGTTCCGCGCGAGGGGAACGCAGGGTGTTAGAACGACAAGACGAGCCTCCACTGGTGAGAGCCTTCCCCCGTTCGTCCTCACAGTTCTTTATTTGACTGCAAGATAACTGAGCCGGGATGATTACGCTGATGGGCTGCGCTGGTATTCGGCAGCTGCCAAACATTTGCAGTGTATCAGCAGGCTCACGCTCCACAGCCGGTTGCGCCGACTGCAGGGTTCCCGCCACAGCTGGTTTGCCGCTGGCTGCACTGGCCTGCGTTGACACAGCAAAATGAAGCGGTTTACAAACGAAGACGTTAAGCGACTTACGGTAACTACTGGCACCCTCATGGTCCCTGGATTCACACGTGCTCATCCCAGATGCCACGTTGGCATCGGCAGGTGTAGAGATCATCAGGGCCTGCCGTGTCTCCGACGTCATTACAGTGGACGCCACCCCCTTCCCCGCTTCCACTTCACCAGTTGTTACGGAGAGAACAGAAGCCTCCCCTGTCCGCAACGGCAAATATTCGCCATCCTTTGAATTAAAGCTCAGCGGGCTGCAGCCGCAGAATGTGTGAGGGGAGACGTGCAGGCCATCAGAATGGGCAACCCTCTGGCCCAATACACCATGACTAGAACCATGAGCTGATGGTAAAGAAGCTATCGTGTCTTGTTTCCCGCCAAGTTCTGGAAGAGTTCCCGATGAACGAAAAGCCTTCCTGTCCTTTCCCAAGGTTGCCACGGTTTCCTGGAGAGTAGACCGTGTACTGCTAGTGGATGTTTCTAACCGACTTCCAAGCCCACCGCCTGGTCTGCAGTGCTGAGCACATTTATTGCTCCAAGCGTTTGCTATGTACAAGCACTCAGGCGCAGCAGGGAATGCACGGTCTTTGTGGTGCTCTACTGAACGCCGAGTATTCCCAAACACCGCAGAGGTTGGCAGAGGTGCGTCTGCCAGGCCGCAGAGGCTCACAGACTTCGCCAGACGGGGATCAGATTGACTTGTTCCGGAGTCGGCGAGGCCAGCCATGCCCTCGCCAGCAAATCCACTTTCTGAGAAGCTCCTCCCCCTTGTGGAGGAGAATGCGGCCTGGCTTTCTCCTGAGCCTAGGGGGCGCACACCCTGCGAGCCCTGCTGAATCGCCGGCTTCTTCTGCTCACCGAACCTGGTTAGAACTCCAATATTCTCCAAATCCCTCCCCAAGCAACCACTTGATGAAGAGCGCGGCATGCGAATTTTGATCACCCCTTCAATCTTCCGTCGTATTCCCTTCTCAAACGTGTGATGGCTACGTAAAAATTGGCACATTTGCGGGCGCCATGGACCCCATTCAGCTTCCCAAACCTCCCGCTCTAGCTCAGCTTGTTTTCGGTCTTCTTCGGTGTGAAAGAATGTGCACTGGTTAATATACGGACATGGACCCGTATCCGATAGAGCCATCTGGCACTTCTGCGAGATGGCAACACCGACGGCCCCACACGCATGCATCTTAAAACTGGCTCCAACCTTGCCCGATGTAGCTGGCACTTCTAAAACCTAATGATGAGGGCTTGCCATCAACCACAGTTCACAATCAAACAACACGTAAAGAAGGCAGCAGAACGGGCCAGAAGCATTCAAGAAGACCCCACGACCCATATTCAGCAGCAAGGTCAACCTACTTGCGTCTTATATACAATAGGATGGAACATCTTCTCAAGTTTCGTGTGTGCAAACGGGCAGACGCCATTGGCGCATCTGCAAATCAGCGTACTCACATTAGAAAAGGTTTCTCAGAGAGGCCATGTGAAGCGTTCAGCACGACATGTAGGGAACGCTCTAAGAGCCGTGGTAAACCCAACATGTGCAGTAAACCTGTCGGTATCCAGATGCAACGCTGATGATTTCTATTAAATGAGCGCCTGGCCCGGGTCTGCCCTAGATTCTAAGCCTGTTGTCAGCATTCTCGCCTCGCTGGCTGCTAGGAACCCTCACCGCCGAGCGTAGGGGCAATCTACGGGGATGTAAAAGTGCGTGTATGGGTCACGCCTAATAAACTTGACGAGTTCAAAAGGAGCTTCGCGTAGTGGGTTGAAATGCCGGCTGACAGGCAGGCCAACAGCGGCCACGGTGGGTGAGAGGCTCGTCCTGGGTCCAAAAAAGCCGCCAGCGGCGGGCTGGGTGGGGGGGTGCTGCACAGCTGGGATGGGAGGCGAAGTCTCGCGTCGATCGAACATGCCGACTGGTGACTGCCCATAGGGCACTGCGGGTTGACCTAAGCACAGACACAACACGTGCATATGTGGACGTGCGCACTTAAGTCATCGGGCTTCCTTTGGCAAGGAGCCTTGAAGGGATGCTTGAAGTACACAGTCGAGGTTCACCTCTGAGATGGCTGTCGGCGTGTGTCACGGAAGAGCTCCCTCGAAGCGCTGCGCTCGAGGAAGGCAATCCACCCTCTGAGACACCGTATGACAGAACACCTGCAGGGATAGCACCACTTTCATGGTAAAGATGGTTGAGCGCTGAGGGGTTGCGGACTGGAGCCCCGCTGCCCATGGATAAAGAGGCTGCGGAAGAAGCAACATTCTCGCGGCAGCCTCCATAGTATTGCCAGCGAGGGATAGGTGCCATTTGTTGGCAGAATACAACATCTACTCTTCTCGCAGGGGAGGCGGCACTGAACTGCGGCGCGGATGAACTCAGCGTGCCCAGGCTCCCACGCGACGTGCCCCAGATGGAACCGGTAGTACACGACCCCGCAGGGGCTATGTGGGGTGATTCATAGGACGCTGCTTTTAGGTGCTGGCCCCATGTGGCTGGCTGGGAGTTAGTGATGTTACACTTGCTGTAATCCTGGCCGAGGGGAGTTTGCGCGTGATGAGGCATCCCTGCGGAGGCTGCGTCTTCCCGGCGAACCTCGACCATACCGGGTAGCTGCCAATGTTCGGTTAAGCCTCTTATAAAACCCATGGAGCCCCCAGTGGGTCTTGATAGCGGGGGCCCCAAGGACGCATCAGGGCGCCTGGGTGGGATAGGGGCTTCGGCAGACTGTTGCTGCTGAAGATGATCCATTCTGGATTCCCGCCAAGATAACTCTCAGACAGTCTAGGGGTTTTGAACGTACCTGTATCTTCAAAAACTGTCAAGCGAAGGACAGTTTCACTCCGCCGCGATGAACGAGTTGGGGCAACGGCGTGCTGCTCAGGACGCGTAGGGAGTTGAAAATTGATCAGACGTCGAGACCTCAGTACGCTGCGGACCAAGTGACGCCTAATAGGCATGAAAACACGTGGACAAACAACTTGTCCTTGCAGGGTCTCGGCTTTATGCCTTCGTCTACTGTACCACTGAGCCCTTGAGAAAGGGAAGGAGCAGCACCCTAAAGGTACGGCGAAGCTGCACGGGAGAGGACAAAAACGCGTCCAATGGCAAGTGCTTTCTACTGTTTTTGTGCACAGAAGCGCACAAGCTTGGCTCGAGAGGCCCAGCAGGAGAAGAGACAAACAGGATTTGCAGAGTTTTTAAAGACAGAATGGTTGCCCCACCCACCCTTCCCGCTTCGGAGCGAAACGAACCCCTCCCTGCCATATTAATCAACCTTCTCCCTCCCCTCAATGCATAAAGATAGCAATTTTTAACACCTTATCCAAACAGCTATTAATTCTCATCCTTTCCGTTCTTCCCACAACCTCCTCACGGATCACGTGTGGCGCGGCCACACCAGCCCATCACTGCAGACAGGAACCCCAAGCCCCAGACCACCAGTATCTGCACTGCTTCCACATCTTACACAACACCCTTCAAAAACAATTTAGAAACAAGTGTTATACAATGCTGATAGTGATTAGCAGGAGGCACAGCTCTTCTTCGCGGTAGGCCACCGGTCTGGTCCGCGACTGCCTGCCATGGAACCGCCCCACCGACAAAAACCTACGTCAGGCGAACTTTTGTTGACTCTTTCCCCTGTATATTATCCATATGACTGAATAAGCTACTACATTTGCCTCAAAAAAAAGCTCGCCTTCAGCCGTTGAACTACCCATAGAACTGTTTTCGCCCCATACACAGAGCGCCTCACATAAGTATCGATTCTCTAATCTGCGGTGGGGCGGGGCTCTTTTTCTATTCGCTATGGATACTGATTCGCTAGCATGTCGCGCGGCACATAGGAGTATGCTTGTTCAGGCCTACCCACTACCCACTGATAACGCTTTCTGGCGCATTCGCCAGTAGAACCTGTGTCCGCAACCCAAAACAGGATACAACGGGTTTAGTACGGACGTCAACTGCACGCTACAAGACCCCCAAAGTAATGTTTTTGACGAGGGAGAGTAAAAAAGAAGGAGGTAACTGTAGGCACACTGCACTACACCCTGCTCCGAGTCTTGTTGTCTCGGAAGGTTCCGCGCTGCGGTATTACATTGAGCCTTCACTCCTTATTCCAAAAAATCTGAGATTGGGCTGGTCTACAGCGGGAAGAATCCCAACCCCCTAAATGGAAATGCCATCAGCAGTGACCATAGTAGCATGAGCAGCGCTTGGTGGAGAAGCCTGCCTTGCACGAGAAAATTCGTAGACGCACTGTATCACAAGTCTCTCCTGAGGACAAGCCACACGAATGCACGCAGATACAAATGAAAGTGAACAAGCGTGAGGGGTTGATTCTCCTTCCCGCCTTCCCAGATGTTAATTGCCATAAACGGCTCACCACAACTTCGACAACAAATAAACAGAGCACACGAACATAGAAGCTAATTCCTGACCCACTTATGCACTGGAGCATATATACACGAATCTAAGGGCAGGTGCACTGTTCTACAGATAGAGCTTCATTTGACCTGGCGCGTTAGGGCTAAGCTCTTGTCTTGTGACTTCGCCTGAATGCGCCGACGTAGTAAACCCGCCTGCATTACAACATTCACCCTACTCAGCCTTCAAGCCCCAAACCCACAGGAAATGCAAAATGCAACGGACGTCTTCACCACAGCAGCTACAGTTGCTACTTCTGGCAAGCAAGACCGCAGCACCAACGGCAGTTATATCAGCAGCTGAACAATGGCAGCTGCAGCAGCTGCAGCCGCAGTAGTAGCTGTCTAGGATTTATAGGCCTGCTAACAATTCTTCAGTTCTCATTAAGTGTGCTGTGTCTTCACCAGTTCCCCAAGATATCGGGGCGTGTCTCCTGTGAGTTGTCCTCCATAACTGCAATTCTCATCGTCGTCCTCGGAGTGGCACAGCTCG
>NW_013573988.1:7019-7326 GCF_000499745.2 Eimeria mitis | reverse complement strand
CTGTCTAGGATTTATAGGCCTGCTAACAATTCTTCAGTTCTCATTAAGTGTGCTGTGTCTTCACCAGTTCTCCAAGATATCGGGGCGTGTCTCCTGTGAGTTGTCCTCCATAACTGCAATTCTCATCGTCGTCATCGGAGTGGCACAGCTCAAAAGAGGCCGTTAGTGCCACCACTTCACGAGCAGACAACTGATGAAAATTCGCCAGAAGGTGAAAATATAGCCCTGAAACATTCCAGCAAGTCGTTGAATCTGCCGAGTCCACAATTTGTGCATGTACCGCATGCATAGGTACACTATATACATA
>NW_013573988.1:2886-6909 GCF_000499745.2 Eimeria mitis | reverse complement strand
CTACATTTCCTCTAGGTATACACGTGCATATTATAGCTGCACGCATGTAAGAGCAGTCGCAGTCTAGGAAAGATAATGAATAAGCGCATAGGGGCGTGTAGCTCAAAAAACTCTGGAGTGGATGAGTGGGAGTAGAAAAGCTGCGTACCCTCCACGCATGAGAATGGGACAGAAAAACCGTAATGAATGCAGAGCTGCCACAGGAGCCCTAAGAATATCATCCCCTCGGCGGCCTTCAAGTCTCCTGGAACGCTGCGCACACTCAATCACCCCCCAGGACTCCAGCTGTCAGGCTGCAGTTCCCCAGTAGCCCGCGCAAAAGTACATCCGATGCATAATTGCTATATTTATATTTTCCAAGGCTGCACTGAACTAGATTGAAATATGTTGCAATGAGATATTTGCGCTCTGTGTAAAGCATCCGCAGGCACGCGTAATTCCAGAAGCATTCTTTCTTACGAACACAGACTGGAGATAAAGGCTAAGAGCGTCTCCTTCAAGGCCTCTTCTAACGTATCTGCGGCGGAGGCTGAACACGAGCCTGCAGGCTTCTGATCACAGTTGAGTGTCTGGCTGCCTTTGCCTCTCCTTGAACGGACAGCAAAGAGAGGACTCTTGAGAACTGCAACTTTGATAGCCTGCTGGGGATAAACTAGTGGGCTGAAGGGCTTGTCCGTCATCGGCCTAGTGTCATTTGCAGCGCTGCAATTCGGCAGAGGCACACTGCTTGCTGCTGTAGTGAACTCGGTTGCCGCTGCAGCGTCCACAGCAGCAGCAACAGCTTCCTGCAGAGACACTCCCCCGGGCCCCTTCCTCAAGGACTGTAGCAGGCGAACGCTACCGGTGACGACACTGCGAACAGCACAACCCCCCAGTGTAGGGATCCCCTACGAAAGCTGTGCTTTCCGACCGCCACACAACTGGGGCCCCCCAGCGGGTTGAATGAGGGTTTCAATCCATCGGATTGTAGTGCAATAATATAAGTAATAATCTCTATAAAAAGGCTGGTCCAATGGTGAGGAAAACAATAATTCGAACTGCGGATAACAACCCATTCAGCAACAGCAAATATATTACTGTCAATAATAATACCAGTTGTGAAAGTAATACTCAACATAATGTTACTATTGTCATACTGTAATAATGATGTTGCTACATATATACAATTAATAATCACACACCGTAACTTTGCGCTGGCCGAAGCTACTGCGACTTTGCACCTCAAGTGCTCTGTCAGGAGACGGAACGGCTCTAGAGCAGCGGAAACTGCACTATGCTGAGGGGCTGCTGCCCCACTGGACCCTGGTGGTGAGAGGGACACCGCATCTTTAGCCTGTCAAGCGACCAGAACAGGTACAGACAAAAGACAGAAACACACGGACAGAGCTAATGAGACTGCAAGCTCGTCACTAAAGACTGAAGCGTTGCATCCGTAAGCGCAGCGTGCCCAACACAAAAACGTCAACAGACAAGAAACGCAGAGTTCACTCAGAGCTCACCAACTCAGCGTAGATGCCGGAGGCAGCGAAGAAGGCCCGCACGCAATCATTCACGTCGGCTTCCTGCAGCTGTAAAGCAACAAGGAGAAGAGACAAGGAGAAGAAACATGCCGGCGCACGTAGACTGCAAGGGCCTCTGCCTCCCGCCCCTTTTTCTGTCCCCCCACCGCCAACAGACCTACCTGGGAGGCTAGACGCTGTAAAAGCAACAGAAATAGCGGAAGACCTGCTTTGCACGACCGGCTACCGTCTCCGTTTCCCTCAGCTGAGGGGGCCCTGGCAGTCACAGCTGCGGGAGGAAAATGGAGAGGTTCAGGGCCGTTTCCGGGCTGTGCAGCTTTCCCAGCTGCGACTGGTTGCTGTTCCTGCTGCTGCAGCAGCGCTGCTCGCAGGCTGGAGGATGATTCCCCAGCCGCAGCCCCCAAGATAAGAGCGACGTCCTCGGGACTGAAGTAAGAAAGACTGGTAGCGACACGTGAAAGCAGTTTTGCAACAAGATCCGCGTCGTCCACGTGGTGCCTGTCAAAGCATCCAAAGCCAACCATACACACGCACGCAGACAATCGCACGCACGCAAACTCCCTGCTTCCATCCCCCCTCACACACTGCAGAGTGCACTGTGGGAAGAGTTGGCTCGCGCCCCGGCCAAGGGTCCCCTCCCTTCCACCCTGTTTATCCAGGGCAAAGGTAATCAGCGGAGCGAGAAAGCAATTCTTCAGGGCATAGGCAGAGGAACTGGACAAAGGATTTTACGAAGCTTCAAGTGGCTGACCGACTCTGCTAACAATTTGCAGAAGAGCGCCAAGTCGTTAGCCGTCCATAACAACCAAAAGGTATCGACAGGGGGAGCCGCAGGCTCACCATCAAGCGCAAAGCGTCGTAGCTGCGTCTCGCAGCAACACAGACAAAGAGCAAGGTACTGCACCGCAATCCCACAGCACCGCCTCCAAGCAGCACAGAATCTTCCATATCACAAAACCCACAGATCGCTCGGTTTCATGCAGGTAAAGGTGTAGCCATAAATGCGTCCCTGACGAGCTGATGAAGGTCCTGGCCTCTGGCAACCCTAAACCCTAAACCCTAGACTCTCAAAGGCGGCAGTCAGTTGTCTGACAGCTGTCTTTGGGAGGAGTTGTATGTAGCCACAACGGACCTCTGCAAGGAAGTGTTTGGGATGAAAGTTCGCCCTTAAGGCTAGAAACAGAAACTGGAGGATCCCCGCTGGGCTGAACACAGCCAACGGAGGCAGCAGCATAGCGCATGCATAACCCTAAACGCCAAACCCTAGAACGCACGACGAGTTCGCAGCACTGCACAGCAACGGGCCTTCTAAACCTTTACTGATTCCTTATAGTGCATGGACACCCATAGCGGTGCTGTGCATAGAGGTTTGGGCCTGCAGGCGGACCTCAGGCTAGGCAATGCCGCAACTGCATGCATTTCCAGTATTTCCCACGTCCGTTCTGCTTTTGCATGTTGATGTTCGGAGACGCGGCTCTCCTTCGCTGCTCCTTCGTGCAGGTGTGCGTTGGGGGGGAAAGTCTGAGGGAAAATAGGGCGCCATTGGGCGGCTGCGGATAAGCAGGAGTCTGCCTTCATGGAAGGGGGCGGCGCCTCCTGTGTGCCGGGCAAGGGAGAAGAACCAGAGGCCGCAAGAGAAGGGAGGGGAGGTGCCAGCAGCGCTGCATCCAGCAGCTGCCTTGGACAGACTTTGGCGGTTTGTGTTATTCTTAACTGTGCATTGTTCACAAGACGAGGGAACAGCAAAGCATACTTCCCCATAGCAGCCTCCGGTTGCACAGCCTCTGATGCCGTTGCAAACGAGCGGCGGTCAACGTCCCAGCGCAGAGAGGGCCAGAACACCAAGCCCTAAACCCTACACTGGATACGCAGTTGGGGAGACTGGAGCAAACGCTCTCCGCAGTTCCGCCTCCGCCGGAAGTCAAGGGGAGTCCCGCAGGACTCAAATAAACACTTTATTTCCTTGGGCAGCCCTGATGAGGGGGGAGAGAAAGAACAACCAACAAGAATGGCATTAGAGCACTCCCTAACCTAACCAGGGTCTATGCCGCATGCACTCTAGGTCCACGGTATGAGCAGGAAAACATTCAAATCTCAAAATAGTTTGTTATTTCAGTCCTCGGCTCGAAAGAAACAAGCTCTTCCCAAGACAAATAACAGTAGTTCCTGTAACTGAGCCGGCTTCCAAGCAGCGCTCTTCAGCAGTGCCTCGATGGCTTGCCGGCCTTGCGAGTATTCAGACTTTTCTTCCGTTCTCTCAGCCCTGTTTTAACAATCCGCCCCACTTCTGACTAAATGCTTTTGTTTGTTTTCTACTGTATTTTTACTTGTTCCCTGCCCCTACAGCGGCCCCCCTGTCTGCGGAGTGGGTAAGGTCACCTATGGGGGGATCCTCGCGCTTACCAATACGTGTACCCCTTGAACTTTTACACGGGAGAAACGCGAATTTTTCGGCATCTAGGAAGCTCGATCTCTGTCGCAGCGTGTTCCGGCTTGTTGCGTC
>NW_013573988.1:1412-2786 GCF_000499745.2 Eimeria mitis | reverse complement strand
TGGGGGGATCCTCGCGCTTACCAATACGTGTACCCCTTGAACTTTTACACGGGAGAAACGCGAATTTTTCAGCATCTAGGAAGCTCGATCTCTGTCGCAGCGTGTTCCGGCTTGTTGCGTTTCCCCTTAGGGGCCAATGCTCTCCACCCCACGGCCGGCGGTGCTCGTTTGGACCCCCTCCTGAGTTTACTATTGATCTGTAGGATGGGCTTCCGGTGTCGTGTGTAGAGTTTTGTATTTGGACGTCTGAAGGTTTTGCTGGGGGACGATGCTTGGTCATGAGTCATGGCGGCTGTAAAAGGCCCTTGGAAGTTCCTCATTGTGGAGCTTCTCCTCTGTACTGCGTATGTTTCCCCTATCTCACTCTCGGTTGCAACTCGAGGGACCGCAATTGCTTCCCAGGGCGCTGGAACTGGCCGTAACGCCTTCATCAAAACCTTAGGGGTCCCCTGTGGCCTCTCCTGTGTAAAAACGGGAGAGACCTTCCAGCCCGGCGCATTATGTGGGGCTGGACTGCGACACTGTGGGGAGGTGAAGCGATCGACGACTGCTAGAAACCTCTCCCAGCGTCACGCTGGCTGGAGCGCTCGACGGGCATCACCTCATGTAGCAGCTGCTGCAGGGGGGGAGTCCGCAGAAGAGGTCCCATGGGGGAGGTGGGGAGGGTTTCATGGCAATGATCTGCCAGTCAGCTGTGTGCACAGCGGGAATTGGGCGCGCGAGGAGCCACGCGCTGCTTTTAGCGGCTTTTCTTCTCCCAGATATATTCCCAGGGGCCACAGGGGTCCGGTGAACAGCCCAGGCATCAGTCTGTACCCCACTCAAGAGCGCGGAGGCTTCGGCGGTTCTTTGTCTCCATTTCTTCGCCCCCCTTCCTTTGCAAGGAGACTTTACAATGCGCAGGATGGGTATCTACCGCCCCCAGAGGCGCAGCAGTTCCCCCGAGACATTCGGGCGTTTCAAGAGGCGATGAACCAGCTCGACAGCAAGTTTCTGCAATTCGCGAAGGAAACGTAAGTCCAAAGCTGCTGTCTTTGAGCTTAGTTTGGGCCGCGATGTCATGCCTACCATAAGATAGCAGGAGCACTACGGAGCACAGCATGATTGTGCACTTCATGCGCAGCAATCCCAGTGGTGCCTGAGAGGTTTGTTCACTTAGGGACTTCTGCCCTGCGCTGCGCGTGTGTTTTGCAGTGCGTCTCCAACGGCAAAGTAAGCCCTCGAATTGACAAGAAATGGGCCGCGGAATTCACACAGCGGAGCAGTCCTGCAATAGCGCCCCCCGCCACCTCTACGTGGCCGCAGGAGGCATTTGCGCTGCAGTTTCAGTGCACATGTGAACTTAAAAGAACCCAGCGGGTAAATGTTGTTGCA
>NW_013573988.1:540-1360 GCF_000499745.2 Eimeria mitis | reverse complement strand
ACGAGGAAATACTGCAGAGTCTCAGCATGTTATGGAGACAGCGGCACCTGGAACAACGCCAGGAGGAGGCTCAACAGCAGTGCCTAGGAACCCAAGCAAGTTCACCACTCTTCAACGCGGGGGATGAAGGCCCTTTGACGCGAAAGCGCAGCAGTGCCTTCAGGGCGCGAGCCTACAAGACAGTGCGTTGCCTGATGAAGAATGCAAATGACGCAACTCTTAAGCAATCCATGAAACATGAACGTGCCTCAGGATGGTAGTTATATATGACTCAAGAATGCCCTAGAGCTCATATCTTTTTGTGCATGGAGTAGTGTGACTTGTGATCATTTCTGTATTTGAACCGATGAGTTGTGCGTATGTAGTCATAAGAATATCTGCATTTCCACGTGATTTACGTGAAAGCGTTTATATGTTGCATGTGCATGCGCACCCACACAGTAGTAAGCGCCACCTATATGCAACGGGGACCAGGAAGAGGGTGAAGAATGTTTACTGGGCCGCGCAGGCTTATGAAATTCTGGGGAGTTCGCGTATCCCGATCCACAACATCGCCGAAGTGCTGCTCCTGCTGCGCGAAGGGGGTCTCGTGCTCAGGGGAGAAGAGAGGAACATAGTGCAGCGGGGGTCCTTTCGCTCAGCGGTCCTTCAAAAGATATTGGTGGTACTGTCTCACGGTGTCTCCGAGCTTATTAGAAAGTCGTGAGTGATCAGTGCTTTCCTGAGCGTTACGAAGCAGAACCTTGAGCCTACTCGCATGAAGATGTATATGCAGACGGAAATACATGCGTATCCGTTCACGTATATGCACATGCATATG
>NW_013573988.1:0-437 GCF_000499745.2 Eimeria mitis | reverse complement strand
TGTGCGCGTATGCGTGTACCTGCCTGGGTGTAGACTTATCTGTATTTGTGTACATGCATTATCATCTGTGCGTGTGCATACATATATACGTGCCAGCATGCGTCTGCGTGGATCTGTGCATCTGTGTATGTATGCGTATACGAATACACGCACGTACATAGCACCTAGTCAGAAAGGAAACCCAGCAAAAGCCAGTCCGCACCCACCAAACAAGCACTGACAGGACTACGCTGAAGGATCTCTTCTCCGTCTTGGGCTGTCTGCCTCAGCCAGGAGGGTTCACGTACATTGGATGCATTTATGCCTAGCGCCTTATATTCTGTACGTTTGTATCTAATACATATATTCCCATACAATCGTATTGTGCGTGTGTTGGCGCGGTATATATTCCAGGCGGAGTGCCATGCGTGAAGGCGCCCTTCACGATCTCACCAGAC
>NW_013573987.1:1953-3398 GCF_000499745.2 Eimeria mitis | reverse complement strand
GAAACTGTATCCTCACCTGGCTGTCTGCTGCCGAACACGTCTACAACCCGCAGCGCGCTGCACACAGCATTAGAAAGAGCCCAACCCACTTCCTGTGGTGGCTGCACGCAACCATGCGCACACGCGAAGGACACTCACCCCATGCCTTGACGCACGCAGATGCTTATCCGCATATTCGTGTCTGGCTGCCTCCTGCTCCTGCTCGAACACGCCCACAACAAGCAGCGCCATGCATATTCTTATCGGCACTAGCACATGTACTGCCCCTGGCTGAAACATGCACCCAGGCCAACACGCAAAGAGCACTCACCCTGCACGACAACTTGACGCCTGCAAAGCCTGGTACACCAAGTCGTTCCCAGCTGCAGCTAGAGCAACGCAACAACGCGGACCATAATGCACGCTCTAATCGCTAGCCACAAACGTACCTCCTCAGGCTGAGCAGCATCCCCACGCGCACAAGCGAAAACCACTCACCGTGGCTGATGCCATGATCTGCACAAATGCTCGAAACTGTATCCTCACCTGGCTGTCTGCTGCCGAACACGTCTACAACCCGCAGCACGCTGCACGCAGCATTACGAAGAGCCCAACCCACTTCCTGTGGTGGCTGCACGCAACCATGCGCACCCGCGAAGGACACTCACCCCATGCCTTGACGCACGCAAATGCTTGTCCGCAAATTCGTGTCTGGCTGCCTCCTGCTCGAACGCGCCCACAGCAAGCAGCGTCATGCATATTCTTATCGGCACTAGCAAACGTACTGCACCGGGCTGGAACATGCACCCAGGCCAACACGCAAAGAGCGATCAACCTTGCCCGGCGACTTGACGCCTGCAAAGCGTGGTACACCAAGTCGTACCCAGCTGCAGCTAGACCAACGCAACAACGGGGATCATAATGCACGCTCTAATCGCTAGCCACAAACGTACCTCCTCAGGCTGAGCAGCATACCGACGCGCACAAGCGAAAACCACTCACCGTGGCTGATGCCATGATCTGCACACATGCTCGAAACTGTATCCTCACCTGGCTGTCTGCTGCCGAACAGTCTACAACCCGCAGCACGCTGCACGCAGCATCACGAAGAGCCCAACCCACTTCCTGTGGTGGCTGCACGCAACCATGCGTACACGCGAAGGACACTCATCCCATGCTTGCCTTGCCGCACGCAAATGCTTGTCCGCAAATTCGTGTCTGGCTGCCTCCTGCTCGAACACGCCCACAACACGCAGCACCATGCATATTCTTATCGGCACTAGCAAACGTACTCCCCTGGGCTGAAACATGCACCCAGGCCAACACGCAAAGAGCGCTCAACATTGCCCGACGACGTGACGCCTGCAAAGCCTGGTACACCAAGCCGTTCCCAGCTGCAGCCAGACCGACGCAACAACGGGGACCATAATGCACGCTCTAGTCGCTAGCCACAAACGTACCTCCTC
>NW_013573987.1:575-1597 GCF_000499745.2 Eimeria mitis | reverse complement strand
GAGCGCTCAACATTGCCCGACGACGTGACGCCTGCAAAGCCTGGTACACCAAGCCGTTCCCAGCTGCAGCTAGACCAACGCAACAACGGGGACCATAATGCACGCTCTAGTCGCTTGCCACAAACGTACCTCCTCAGGCTGAGCAACATCCCCACGCGCACAAGTGAAAACCACTCACCGTGGCTGATGCCATGATCTGCACAAATGCTCGAAACTGTATCCTCACCTGGCTGTCTGCTGCCGAACACGTCTACAACCCGCAGCACGCTGCACGCAGCATTACGAAGAGCCCAACCCACTTCCTGTGGTGGCTGCACGCAACCATGCGCACCCGCGAAGGACACTCACCCCATGCCTTGGCGCACGCAAATGCTTGTCCGCAAATTCGTGTCTGGCTGCCTCCTGCTCGAACACGCCCACAGCAAGCAGCGTCATGCATATTCTTATCGGCACTAGCAAACGTACTGCCCCGGGCTGAAACATGCACCCAGGCCAACACGCAAAGAGCGCTCAACATTGCCCGACGACTTGACGCCTGCAAAGCCTGGAACACCAAGCCGTTCCCAGCTGCAGCTAGAGCAACGCAACAACGCCGACCATAATGCACGCTCTAATCGCTAGCCACAAACGTACCTCCTCAGGCTGAGCAACATCCCCACGCTCACAAGCAAAACCAATCACCGTGGCTGATGCCATTATCTGCACGAATGCTCGAAACTGTATCCTCACCTGGCTGTCTGCTGCCGAACACGTCTACAACCCGCAGCACGCTGCACGCAGCATTACGAAGAGCCCAACCCACTTCCTGTGGTGGCTGCACGCAACCATGCGCACCCGCGAAGGACACTCATCCCATGCCTTGGCGCACGCAAATGCTTGTCCGCAAATTCGTGTCTGGCTGCCTCCTGCCCGAACTCGCCCACAACAAGCAGCACCATGCATATTCTTATCGGCACTAGCAAACGTACTGCCCCGAGCTGAAACATGCACCCAGGCTAACACGCAAAGAGCACTCACCCTGA
>NW_013573987.1:0-559 GCF_000499745.2 Eimeria mitis | reverse complement strand
TTGACGCCTGCAAAGCCTGGAACACCAAGTCGTACCCGGCTGCAGCTAGACCGACGCAACAACGGGGACCGTAAAGCACGCTCTAATCGCTAGCCACAAACGTACCTCCTCAGGCTAAGCAGCATCCCCACGCGCACAAGCGAAAACCACTCACCGTGGCTGATGCCATGATCTGCACAAATGCTCGAAACTGTATCCTCACCTGGCTGTCTGCTGCCGAACACGTCTACAACCCGGAGGGTGCTGCATACAGCAATACGAAGAGCCCAACCCACTTCCTGTGGTGGCTGCACGCAACCATGCGCACCCGCGAAGGACACTCACCCCATGCCTTGACGCACGCAAATGCTTGTCCGCAAATTCGTGTCTGGCTGCGTCCTGCTCGAGCACGCCCACAGCAAGCAGCGTCATGCATATTCTTATCGGCACTAGCACATGTACTGCCCCGGGCTGAAACGTGCACCCAGGCCAACACGCAAAGAGCACTCTCCCTGCCCGACAACTTGACGCCTGCAAAGCCTGGTACACCAAGTCGTTGCTAGCTGCAGCCAGACCGACG
>NW_013573986.1:1563-2153 GCF_000499745.2 Eimeria mitis | reverse complement strand
GCTGCTGCTGCTGCTGCTGCTGCTCCTGCTGCTGCTGCTCCTGCTGCTGCTGCTGCTCCTGCTGCTGCTGGTGCTGGTGGTGGTGGTGGTGGTGGTGGTGGTGTAGTAGCAGCAGGGATAGCAGCAGGAACAGCAACAGAAGCACAAACAGAAGCAGCAGCAGATGCAGACGCAGGAGAAGAAGTAGCAGCAGCAGCAGCAACAGCAGCAGCAGCAGCAGCAACAGCAGCAGCAGCAGCAGCAGCAGCAACTGTGTTTGCTGTTGTGTGTGCAGCACGTATCGTTCTGAGGGAGCTATCGACGGTCCGTGTTAGGGTGAAACTGCAAGACAAGTAAATGCTGCTGCTGCTGCTGCTGCTGCTGCTGCTGCTGCTGCTGTTGCTGCTGCTGCTGCTGCAGCTGCTGATTCTGTTGCTTTTGCTGCTGTTACTATAGCTGTGCTGCTGCTGCTGCACTTATTGCTGCTGCTGGCTCTGTTGCTGTTGCTGCTGCTGCTGCTGTTGCTGTTACTGTTGCTGCTGCTGCCGCTGTTGTGCTGTTGCTGCTGCTGTTGCTGCTGCTGTTGTTGCTGCTGCTGCTGCTGCTGTTGC
>NW_013573986.1:951-1463 GCF_000499745.2 Eimeria mitis | reverse complement strand
TTTGCTGCTGTTACTATAGCTGTGCTGCTGCTGCTGCACTTATTGCTGCTGCTGGCTCTGTTGCTGTTGCCTCTGCTGTTGCTGCTGCTGCTGTTGCTGTTACTGTTGCTGCTGCTGCTGCTGTTGCTGCTGCTGCTGTTGCTGCTGTTGCTGCTGCTGTTGTTATATTGTTTTGAGTGCAGCAAGAAGCTGATGTTCGCGCTGGAGCACCTGGTGCAGGTAAGCTGCTGCTGCTGCTGCTGCTGCTGTTGCTGCTGCTGCTGCTGCTGTTGTTGCTGCGGCTGCTGTTGCTACTGCAGCTGTTTCTTCTGCTGCTATTGCTGGTTCTGCTGCTGTTGCTGCTGCTGCTGTTGCTGCTGCTGCTGTTGCTGCTGCTGTTGTTGCTGCTGCTGCTGGCTGCTCCACTGGGGCCAGTGACTGAGTTGGTGGGATGTTTGCTTTTGTTGCTGCGGCTGCTGCTGCTGCGGTTGCTGCTGTTGCTGCTGCTGCTGCTGCTGCTGCTGCTGCAGTGC
>NW_013573986.1:708-851 GCF_000499745.2 Eimeria mitis | reverse complement strand
CTGCTGCTGCTGCTGTTGCTGCTGTTGCTGCTGCTGCTGCTGCTGCTGTTGCTGCTGCTGCTGCTGCTGCAGTGTATATGGGAGGCTTCTCCTTGCTTCGAGGGTGCCTTACAATTCCCCCAGGTAGGCACTAGCCAGCCCCA
>NW_013573986.1:0-173 GCF_000499745.2 Eimeria mitis | reverse complement strand
GGCTTCTCCTTGCTTCGAGGGTGCCTTACAATTCCCCCAGGTAGGCACTAGCCAGCCCCAATGCATGCACCTGCATGCATGCATGCATGCACAGCTAGCTGCTTGCATGCATGCACAGCTAGCTGCATGCATGCATGCACAGCTAGCTGCATGCATGCATGCACAGCTAGCTG
>NW_013573985.1:0-168 GCF_000499745.2 Eimeria mitis | reverse complement strand
TATATATATATATATATATATATATATATATATATATATATATATATATATATATATATATAAATTTATAAATATATAAATATATGAATATATAAATTTATAAATATATAAATATATAAATATATAAATATATAAATATATAAATATATAAATATATAAATATATAAA
>NW_013573984.1:3041-3580 GCF_000499745.2 Eimeria mitis | reverse complement strand
CTGCTGCTGCTGCTGCTGCTGCTGCTGCTGCTTCTCATATACCAGCAAGACTAACAGAGCCTGCTGACGAAGCAGGGGGAGGGGTTGTGAGGGCCCCCCTCAAACGCTCCGCCTTCATCCTCGCTAACTCAGGGCCCATCTCCGACTACTACATAATGGACAAGACCATTGGTGCGTCTATTCAGCTGTACATACACCCCAGCACCAGCAGCAGCAGCAGCACCAGCAGCAGCAGCAGCAGCAACAGCACAATACCAAAAGAAGCAGCAACAGCAACAGCAACAACAGCAGCAGCAGCAGAAGCGGTAGAAACAGAAGCAGCAGCAGCAGTATACTGTTTCTGTTGCTGCTGCTGTTGCTGCTGCAGTTGTTTATTTTGTTTAATTAAAAAAATACAATTTATCAATAGTAGAGTCAGCAGGGGATGTATTTTATAATACAGAAAATAATTATTTTATTGTGAGCGTGTTTTTCTGTTTTTGTTTTTGTTTTTGTTTTTGTTTCTATTGCTGCTGCTGCTGCTGCTGCTGCTGCTGTCT
>NW_013573984.1:2787-2941 GCF_000499745.2 Eimeria mitis | reverse complement strand
GCGTGTTTTTCTGTTTTTGTTTTTGTTTTTGTTTTTGTTTCTATTGCTGCTGCTGCTGCTGCTGCTGCTGTCTCTGTCTCTGTTGCTGCTGTGTGTTTTGTGTTGTGTGTTGTTGCTGCTGTTATTTTTGATGATGTTTCTAATGTATGTTCTC
>NW_013573984.1:2322-2695 GCF_000499745.2 Eimeria mitis | reverse complement strand
CCCACCCACCCACACACATATATATATACATATATACACATACATACATATATATACATATACATGTATATACACAGGCCGCGGCACTTGGGGCGAGGTGAAGTTGGTGGTGGACAAGCAGACAAAGGCTCGCCGCGCAGCAAAGAAGATCCCGAAATGTTATATAGAAGATGCGGATAGATTTCGTCAAGAAATAGAGATAATGAAGAGTTTAGATCACCCTCATATAATACGTTTATATGAAACATATGAAGATGTATATGATTTTTATTTAGTAATGGAGTATTGTAGTGGAGGTGAACTCTTCGATAAACTTATATCTTCAGGTGTATTTACAGAAAGATTTGCATCTTTTATTATAAAACAAATACTC
>NW_013573984.1:1699-2222 GCF_000499745.2 Eimeria mitis | reverse complement strand
AACTCTTCGATAAACTTATATCTTCAGGTGTATTTACAGAAAGATTTGCATCTTTTATTATAAAACAAATTCTTGCTGCTGTCTCTTATTGTCATATGTATAGAGTAGCTCATAGAGATCTCAAACCCGAAAATTTTCTCTTCTTAAATACACAAATTCTATCGCCGCTTAAACTTATTGATTTCGGGTTAGCTGCTAAATTCAAACCCGGACAACCCATGCATACCAGAGCCGGGACACCCTATTACGTCTCTCCACAGGTATTTATCTTTTTATTTATTTTATTCTGTTGTTTATTTATTTTGTTGTTTAGTTATTTTGTTATTTATTTATTTATTTAGTTATTTATTTATTTAATTCTTTAGTTCTTCTTTGGTTCATTATTTATTTATTTATTTATTTATTTAACTTACTACTTCTTCTTTTGTTCTGTGTTTATGTGGGTGTTTATAATTATGATTCTTATTGTAATTATTTGTTTTACAATATAGCAGTAATTAAAATAAATATATAAAAATAAATA
>NW_013573984.1:1351-1685 GCF_000499745.2 Eimeria mitis | reverse complement strand
TTTTTTTTTTTTTTTTTTTTTTTTTTTTTTTTTTTTTTTTTTTTTTTTTTTTTTTTTAGGTATTAGAGGGTCGTTACGGCCCGGAGTGTGACGTATGGTCGGTGGGTGTGATGTTATATATTCTTTTATGCGGTTACCCTCCCTTCAACGCTCCCTCAGACCGGGGTATAATGAATAAGGTGCGGGCGGGTCACTACACCTTTCCCGAGGCTGAGTGGGGGAAGGTATCGCTGCAAGCAAAAGATCTAATCTCTAGGATGCTGGATAGACACCCCAGAACACGTATAAGTGCAGAACAAGCCATCAAACATCAATGGTTCACTATGCATATGCC
>NW_013573984.1:1150-1310 GCF_000499745.2 Eimeria mitis | reverse complement strand
TATATATATATATATATATATATATATATATATATATATATATATATATATATATATGTTTGTGTGTGTAGTTGTGGTTGTATAGTTTTATTGAATATTTATTGTTGTAGAATGATGGCAGGGAGATGGCAGCAACAACAGCAGCAGCAAGGACAGCAGC
>NW_013573983.1:3274-3402 GCF_000499745.2 Eimeria mitis | reverse complement strand
CTACTTTTTCTTGTCTGCTGCTGCTACAGTTGCTGCTGCGCCGACAGCTGCTGCTTAGTAGAGCTGGGACCGCAACATTTCTCCTGTTGCTGCTGCTTCATGCTAAACACAATGCGAGCAGCCGTAGA
>NW_013573983.1:2794-3026 GCF_000499745.2 Eimeria mitis | reverse complement strand
TTGCTGCTGTTGTTTCAGCTCCTGCTGCAGCATCTGATACAGGATCTGCTGCTGCTGCTGCTGCTGCTGCGGCAGCTGCTGCAGTGCTCGTTTCGTTGCAGCTTCTGTTGAGGCGTGTGGTGGTTGTGTTGCTGCGGTGGTTTCTGCGGCTGTGTTTGCCTAAGTTCCGCTTATTTTGTATTTAAATATCAATTTTTTTGTTTTTTTAATGTATTAAAACAAAAAATATGCT
>NW_013573983.1:2366-2543 GCF_000499745.2 Eimeria mitis | reverse complement strand
AGGGAGAGAGGCGGGGTGTTTGTTGTTTTATAATTTATTTATTTCTTTTTATTTGTTTCTTTTTTAAAATGCTTTTGTCTTTCTCCGCGTCTTCCTCTCTCCGTTTGCTGCTGTGTCTCTGCATTTCTTAACTGTTGCTGCTACAAGACAACTGCAGCTACAGCATACAGTGAGGCA
>NW_013573983.1:0-2331 GCF_000499745.2 Eimeria mitis | reverse complement strand
CTGCTGCTGCTGCTGCTGCGCCCTCTTACAGCTTTAAACTGTATATATATTCGCTGCTCTATCCCCCTATCAACACTACGCGAGCTGAACAAAACACGTGAAAATAGCAGCAAAAAAAAAACCTCTATCCCCTGGGGTCCAACAAGGCATGAAAGGAATAAAAAATATATTTTTTTTAAAAAAAAAAACTTTCTTAAAACAGTGGAGCTAAACTTTCTAAATGAATATCCTTTGTACGAGGGAGTATACAATCAATACCCCTATATAAGACGAAAATAACCTAAGATAGAAGGTAAGAGGTGGAGATACAGAAAATAAAAAAAAGATGAAAATTTTATAAACAAAACGAACCCACACACAGAAGTGAAATCCTTGAAAGTACAAAGATAATATTCAGGCTCTTCGATTGGGGGCCCCCGGGGGCCCCCTGGGGCCCCCGGGGGCAGCCCCCAGCACCGCCCTGGGCCGCCGCAGGCAGCTGGCTGGGGCTTCACCCAGCTACGTCTCCAGCTTGCATGCGACTGTGTTAGTAGCTGCTGTGTGAATAGTAATAAACAAAAAGTTTATACGTGGCTTGAGCTTGTTCCTAACTGAAGAGCGAGAGCTTTCCTCTAAGAGGAGAAATGAAAACATACTTTCTGATGGAATAAAACTTCCCTATTGATATAATAATTATTATTTTTATTATTTTCGTTGTTATTATATTACTAATAATAATTAATAATAATAATAATAATAATAATAATAATAATGTACCCCGCCCGCACGACACAGGGCCCCGCCGGGTGCGTTAGCCGTAGAGAGACGTTACCAATGCAGGAAGCATTGCTGCTGCAGAACAAGCAGCAGCTGCAGCAGAAGCATCAGCTGCAGCAAAGNTACCAATGCAGGAAGCATTGCTGCTGCAGAACAAGCAGCAGCTGCAGCAGAAGCATCAGCTGCAGCAAAGCCGAGATGATCGAATATCCTTTTCTCTTCAGCCTCAAGCGTAGCTGGTGAGCGACTAGAAGGTCTAAGGAAGGCACAGATGTACGTGTAGGGTGGTCTGGGTCAAGGGGGTATTATCTGTATCTCTCTCCGTATGCACACGCTGCCAGCTGCGCGTTCAAGCAATTGCCTACGTTGTTAGTGCATGCATGCACTGTACTGTAATATTCTTTATTAACGTGAACAAAACACGACATTACATGAGAGGGACTGAGGGCTCAGCACACATATCAACAGATTCATTGGCCCACAACACCCCCATTTTTATTGATTCACAACGCCCCATATTGTGAGAGAATTCAAACCTCTACTGGAATTCACAACTGGGGTTTAGTTTGCGTTTGTGTTGTCGTTGGGGGCGCGAGACGCAGAGCTGCGGAGATTGTTTTGGTGCGCCCACTGATGAGAGTGGGGTCCAGCTCCGAGGGCCCCATGATCTCTAAGGCCCCAAACACTTCTTAGCTGGCCTGCTGTAAAGGAGTTTCTCACACTGAGGTGTAATCCTTGAGCAGTATGCTGAAGAAGGCTGCGACAGGCGATGAGGCAAACTGCTGCTTCAGGGGAATTCCGATAGGATTTTTAATTTTATTTCAACTCGCAGCGGTACTCTGCCGAGATAAAATACCCTGGCTGCCACGCTTTCACACTGATCTCCTGCAGTATCACTGCGGAGGGCTGTAAGGGGCAGGCTGAATGCTCCAGCTAGCAGCAGAATACTTGCATAGGCACTCGTTCTCGTATATCCCGTGTAACCTGACGTATAAAACATGGATCTATCACTTATAATACACGACGAGTACCACGTCGGTGCCTCTTATCTGCAGTGTATGTGTAGTGCGGCGCACTACAGTGACGGGCGAGAAAGCTTTAAAGAAAAGGTATCAGTAGCACGAAGAAGATAGGAGTTTCGGAGCTAAAGAATATTAAAGAGAATGAAAACATAATTAGTTTCATGGAGTAGCATTGCTGTCTAGCGGCTGAAGGATACTCTCAGTCGCACTCTGGGGTTCCCGAGACACCGTCCGGGTGAAGGAGAGTTGTGAGCCGTCTTTGTATTTTTTATTTATTATTTATTTTTATATTTATCTGCGACCTGCTTATTTTCTCATCTACAAGTTTGAATGTATTGAGTTATGCAGGCGAAATTTCGGTGGTTTATCTCCCCCCCTGTGTAGGGATGTGTGTATAAGAGGCATCAGTGAAACGCAAAAACTATAAACAAACTGGTGATAGAGAAAGGCTGCAGCTTGTGTTCTCTGTGTGGTCTTGTGCTGAATTTATCTCTTATATAAACTTGAAAAGAAATGAAATTCCTTGACGGAACCACACACACACACACACACA
>NW_013573982.1:1288-3583 GCF_000499745.2 Eimeria mitis | reverse complement strand
GCTCACTTGAACCATATGTGCCGAAACTTCGAATATGTTTGGCCACACATAGTTAAACAAGTGAGTCAGCGCATCTTCGCAGCTCAGTCCGTGCACTCCTGAGGAAAGCCCAGCACACGCAACCAACTTGATATGTTCCTTCCCGTCATCACCACCCGGAAGTACAGTTATAAATGACAGATGCTAGTTTGTTGCTACAGTTGCTAACAGCTTCGAGTGCAAATGTGAATAACAAAAACAGAAAGGTAGAGTTGCGATGAGGAGAAACTGACCTAATGCAAGGTGCTTGCACGCCCAAGCTGCCGTTTGTCTGTGCACAAGATCTCTGTCCATGAGAGCATCTTCTAGCAAGGGCGTGACCGTATAGATGTAGTCTTTGGCCATTTCGCCAATGTATTCAAACATGAAGCTAAGAGTCTTCAGCACACCGTTTTGAATGTTAAGTTCAGGCACACGGTATTCGTTGATAAGTGCAGGCAACACGGAATACGGCAGACAAGTTTCTGCCACAATAGCAATGGCAATAGTCGTGCAAAGACGCAGCTGGCGTTCTTGCATTTTCAAATTGTTGAGGAGAGTGGCCAGCACGTCCTGAGGCCCGATTGTTCTGGCGATATACCCGAAGGTGTTCACAGTGGCTCTTCGAATACTCTTTTTCTGTGCCCGCAGTAAATCTAAAAGATCAAAACAAATTCTGTCCCATTCCTTCGGCGAAACCAAGTCGCCTCCACGATCTGCAATACGACCAATGAGGTCAATAAGGTTCTCCTGTACTTTCTCATGTCTGTTCTTGAGAATCGGCGTCAGACGCGGCAGCAAGTCCTTGATAGGAGGCGTCATTTTATTCATTCCAATAACATTCACGATGGCTTTTAGGGCGCAAAGAATGCTTCCCAACACATCTGGGTACTCCTCCCCTAAGTATTCGTACAAGAACAAACCCAAGTGCCCCAACATCTGCTCCTCACCGCTCTTGAACATAACAGTGGCAATGCGTGACACCAGATCTGCTGCCTGTTGCCGCAGTTTCGCTGATGGAGTGTTCAGCCTCCAACGAATAACACCACAAATCTGAGGCAGATAGGGCTTTACACGGGTGCCCAGGGCGTTCACAATTGTTGAAAATCCGTTTAACAGCACCACAGTTTCCTCAGTGGTTTGCTCTTGAAACGCGTATAACAGCCCATCAATCAACTGCTCTTCCAGTCTACCATCGATGTCTGCAACACCGCCGTTCACAATTATCTGCTCAATCGTTTCCAGTGTAACTCTTCTAAACGGCTCGCTGGGGTCTTTCAGATCATCAACAATAAACTTAATCACATGTGCCCCCCCAGCCTTTGACGCCAACTCAGTTGCTGTTTCTGTCAGCAATTTGGCTGTACGGCGATCTAAGGCGTTTCTAACGAGCCACATCTTTGAGAAGAACGGGGGAATGATATCTGTGCGGATGTATTCACCCTCTACACCTTCTGTCGCTACACACTGCTTGACCACTCTCAAGACTATCTTTTTCATTTCTTCGTCATTTGTTTCGAACTCGCGCACAAGCATCACCATAACTTCCCGCGTATAGTNATCTTTTTCATTTCTTCGTCATTTGTTTCGAACTCGCGCACAAGCATCACCATAACTTCCCGCGTATAGTAGCTGGCGTGGTAGGCATCCATAAGGGGTATAATAGACCCAATGGCTTTCAAATACGCTGCTAAACTTTTCCCCTTTATTTCACCTATCCCCTTCCACAGAGGACGTAGCACGCAATCGAAAGCTTCGATACCATAAGGGGCAGCAGCCTCAGCCAACGCTGCCAACGCCAAAGCAGTGACAGTTTTTATCTTTAACACAGGGTCATCCAGGCCGTGTTGAATGATTTCAACAAACTGACGCAAATGAGGCAACACGCCACAACCCAACAGAATCGCTATCTGCTGAATTATCTTTATACCCGTGTGACGGGCCTGCCACGACTTCTTGCTCTGACAAACAGCCTTCAAAAACAGCAGCAGAGACGGCACCCCCAACGCCGACGCCACCACAGCGAAAGCTCTGCAAACGCATATACACGCATATACCGCCCATACGCTCAGTTCAAGCGGCTACTAGAACACACCCATTGACACGCATGTGTACGTACACTCCGTTCTGTTTGTTAGCTGCCCTTTATTTCACACTTTGTGTCAGATGACTGCACAACGTGAGGCATCTGCGTGTTTAGGGTTTCGCGTATTACACCCAAAACACACAACAGCAGAGAATGCAGCGTAGCCGATGTATACGCCTCTACATAAAACT
>NW_013573982.1:769-1188 GCF_000499745.2 Eimeria mitis | reverse complement strand
CCAAAACACACAACAGCAGAGAATGCAGCGTAGCCGATGTATACGCCTCTACATAAAACTAAAAAAAAAAAGAAACCGTAAACTAATTCATCAGCACGCGTTTCATTCCCTTTTGAAATAAAATACAAAACCCACAAAGAAAACCAAGGTGTACCTGGCGGTTGTATTTCGCACGTATTCATCAGGATGGTCAATATCAGGACGCATGGTGGCGATCATAGTGGCCAGGCCTGCAGCCTTTGCAAGGTTGCTGATGATTTCTCTTCCTTCAATACGCGCGTAGTAATCCTCATCAATCAAAAGAGGCTCAATAACAACAAGAATTTTGTGAGCATATGGGCGCACCAAGTCGTCGAGTTTGTACAGCACGCGATCTATGACCTTCACCAGCAGATGGCGTTCCTGTATATACACCCGAC
>NW_013573982.1:0-669 GCF_000499745.2 Eimeria mitis | reverse complement strand
CAATAACAACAAGAATTTTGTGAGCATATGGGCGCACCAAGTCGTCGAGTTTGTACAGCACGCGATCTATAACCTTCACCAGCAGATGGCGTTCCTGTATATACACCCGAAGGCAGAGAAACACAGATTCAATGAAATATTCAATGCAGAAAGAGCAAGCTCCCAGCAACACACACACAGGCCTCCCTCATTCAAGTGTATATACACCCCGATCAGCACACCCAACCCACCTGATCCTCCAGAGTTGTTTGCATCATCAGTGGTAATATTTGGTTAAACAACGCAGCAGCGCCAAACTCCTTCGCCTTATCCGTCAATATACGCAGAGCAGAGCGACGCAGTGGCGGCGTTCCATTCTTTATCTTCAGCAGCAAAAGTTGAATTTTCTTCTCTTTCACTTCCTGAACAATTCAATAAACACAAACACCACAGCAACATATACCTAAACCATCAGAACCCTCTTGCATCAAACCAGCTGTACTGTATGTACACCCTAGAAACATGCAGTCAACCCCCTCCCCCCAAAGACCTATATCTGGCCATATATTTCTCCAACCATGCTGCATATATGCGGCCCGTCATCTACGACTATTACCCCTTAAGCTTTCTCCTGCCTGAGCTGCACTGCATGCGCGTGTTGCATGCAGAAAGGGGGTTTCGTATGCTGTG
>NW_013573981.1:3353-3495 GCF_000499745.2 Eimeria mitis | reverse complement strand
AGTACTTCACCGGAGGTACATTGAGGCGGCGATATCGTGTCATGTGTTGAGATGGTTGTGCGGATGGCAGGGACCCCTAAACGAGCAGGTTTGGACTAAAATTAAAACTCCCCTGCTCCTAGAAGGGCATGAGGAGTCGCTG
>NW_013573981.1:1984-3060 GCF_000499745.2 Eimeria mitis | reverse complement strand
TAGAAGACAACGGAAAACTGTTTCGTGCATGCTGGTCGTTGATTGAGGAGGCGTGACACAGGAGTGAACTTGTTGCGTTTGGGGATGCGGGATGGCCGTACAATAGGCAGTACGCTTGACCGGCAGGTTGTTTATTATGCCCCTGCAGAGTCTTGGAAACAGGACAAAGTTGGTTCTACACCAGGGCCGCGCACTTGAGCGTTCCTGTGCATTTTAACACTGGTTCGTGATGGCAGACGTAAGATAGAACTGCTTTCAAATATCACAGGCACATCTGCATTAGGACAACTGACGGAGAATCACACCCTCTGGGTTCATGTTTAGTTTAAACCAATCAAGGGCTTGACATTGGCGGCTGGCGGGAATGAAATGCATGCAAAGTGAGAGTACTGGATCCTCTTTCATTACTCCGTACGCTGGTGGCTTGACTAATGAGCACCCGGACTGACTCAGAGAATCATTGAAATGCCCACATGTGCATCATTGTGGATAGTTGCCACGAATACAAAATAGCGAATAGCGCTGCGCATCATTGAGGCTATATGAATATTTCTGGCTTTCTATACGCTGGCGCTCACTGGGAAACGATAGAGTTGTTCGCAATGTGTCACGCGGATGTTCCTGCAATATCCGCCAAATCGATTTACCCAGTTCATTTTTGTTTACGAAGTATTATGCATTTGTCTTCGATACAGGAAGTGTGTAGCAAAGCGGCGCGGCTGCTCAGTAATTCGTCAAAGGCACACTGAGGCGGCGATATCGTGTCATGTGTTACAATGGTTGTGCTGATGGCCGGAACCTCTACACGAGCAGGTTTGGACTAAAATCAAAACACCCCTGCTCCTAGACGGGCATTAGGAGTCGCTTTGACCCCTTGAGGGAGTGCTGGCCGTTTTGCAATGGGGTGCGTTTAGTGTGTGGAGATGTCATGAATGATTTGGGAGTGCCGATGTCTCATAGTAGGGCGTATGCCTTCAACGTTATTCCTCAGGTTCTCAGTGTACACAACATATAAGCTTTGGATCGATGAGGCGCCTGCCATCTCTGAAACCCACTCATACGCGAGGAAGGGCGTT
>NW_013573981.1:1042-1944 GCF_000499745.2 Eimeria mitis | reverse complement strand
AGTGCTGCTTTTCGTCCCGGCGGTGTTGCAAGTTGGAATAGTTAATTTAGAAGACAACCGAAAACTGTTTGTGTATGCTGGACGTTGATTGAGGAGGCGTGACACAGGAGTGAACTGGTTGCGTTTGGGGATGCGGGATGGCCGTACAATAGGCAGTACGCTTGACCGGCAGGTTGTTTATTATGCCCCTGCAGAGTCTTGGAAACAGGACAAAGTTGGTTCTACACCAGGGCCGCGCACTTGAGCGTTCCTGTGCATTTTAACACTGGTTCGTGATGGCAGACGTAAGATAGAACTGCTTTCAAATATCACAGGCACATCTGCATTAGGACAACTGACGGAGAATCACACCCTCTGGGTTCATGTTTAGTTTAAACCAATCAAGGGCTTGACACTGGCATCTGGCAGGAATGGAATGCATGCAAAGTGAGAGTACTGTATCCTCTTTCATTAGTCCGTACGCTGGTGGCTTGACTAATGGGCACCCGAACTGACTCAGAGAATCATTGAAATGCCCACATGTGCATCATTGTGGATAGTTGCCACGAATACAGAATAGCAAATAGCGCTGCGCATCATTGAGGCTATATGAATATTTCTGGCTTTCTATACGCTGGCGCTCACTGGGAAACGATAGAGTTGTTCGCAATGTGTCACGCGGATGTTCCTGCAATATCCGCCAAATCGATTTACCCAGTTTATTTTTGTTTACGAAGTATTATGCATTTGTCTTCGATACAGGAAGTGTGTAGCAAAGCAGTGCGGCTGATCAGTACATCGTCAAAGGCACATTGAGGCGGCGATATCGTGTCATGTGTTGAAATGGTTGTGCGGATGGCAGAGACCCCTACGTGAGCAGGTTTGGACTAAAATCAAAACTCCCCTGCTCCTAGACTTGCATG
>NW_013573981.1:510-942 GCF_000499745.2 Eimeria mitis | reverse complement strand
GGTTGTGCGGATGGCAGGGACCCCTAAACGAGCAGGTTTGGACTAAAATTAAAACTCCCCTGCTCCTAGAGGGGCATTAGGAGTCGCTGTGACCCCTTGAGGAGGTGCCTGCCGTTTTGCAATGGGGTGCGTTTAGTGTGTGGAGGTGACATGGATGATTTGGGAGAGCCAATGTCTCATACTAAAGCGAGTATGCATTCAACGTTATTCCTCAGGTTCTCAGTGTACACAATATATATGCTTTGGAACGCTGAGGCGCCTGCCATCTCTGACCCCTACTCATACGCGAGCAAGAGGATTGAGAGCCACAGTCGTTAGTACCAGTGTAGTACCAGTGTGTCTCGCTGCCTCGAGCAAGTACTGCTTTTCGTCCCGGCGGTGTTGCAAGTTGGAATAGTTAATTTAGAAGACAACGGGAAACTGTTCCGTGCG
>NW_013573981.1:0-141 GCF_000499745.2 Eimeria mitis | reverse complement strand
GCACCCGAACTGACTCAGAGAATCATTGAAATGCCCACATGTGCATCATTGTGGATAGTTGCCACGAATAAAAGATAGCAAATAGCGTGCCGCGTAAAGCGTCCTCTTGCATCTGATGCACGTAGGTGCACTGCGGCTTCA
>NW_013573980.1:16037-17594 GCF_000499745.2 Eimeria mitis | reverse complement strand
TCTCTCTCTCTCTCTCCCTCTCTCTCTCTCTCTCTCTCTCCTTTGTATACCCGCAGTCTTGCCGAAGCAGTACTCCTGTCCATACACCTCAACCCCAGCATGAAACGCCCCAGCCCCCAGGGGCCTCATTATCCTATTTATATAATTAGATATAGCCGGGCTCAGATCGTATACATGCAGCAGCACCATACGCGCAGAGAAAGGGGGAAAGGGGGCCCCCCGGGGCCCCCAGGGCCCCCCTCTATAGATGCTGGTAGAAGGGGCCTCCCTATAGACTCCTGTGAGCTGCTGCTGCTGCTGCTGTTGCTGCTGCTGCTGTTGCTGTTGCTGCTGAGGCTGTTGCTGCTGCTGTTGCTGCTGTTTACACTGCTGCTGGTGTTGCTGCTGCTGCTGCTGCTGCTGGTGCGTTGTCGCAGCAGCCAGACTTGCTGCTGCTGCCGCACCTCAGCTAGCTGCTGCTGCAGCTGCTGCCGCTCCCTCCTCAGACGAGCAGCACGACGGTGACCCTCAGCCCGCAGCTGCTGCAGCTGCTGCCGCAGCTGCTGCGCTGTTTCATTCTTCTCTTCTGGTTCCTGCTGCTGCTGCTGCTGCTGCTGCTGCTGCAGTTGCTGCTGTTGCTGCTGCTGCTGTTGCTGAGCCGCAACAGCAGCAGCAGCAGCAGCAGCAGCAGAAGGTCTTATCTCCTCCCCCCTAACGGGAGAAGCCAGCAGCAGATCGAGGCTGTTTCTTTGTTTCTGTATTTGTCTCCTTTCCTCTTGGTACCCTGTCTGCTGCAGTGTATGGGGGCCCCCCTGAGGGGCCCCTGTGGGGGGGGGGAGAAAAGGGTACGACCGCGAGGGGGCCCCCCAGCAGTCCCCGGGGGGCCCCCCACCCTGACTTTCTTCGCTGCTAGACAGCCGGCTGTATATACACTCCAACGCAGTGTCAGAGTATGCGGGGGGCCCCCATGCTGCTCTTCTCTCTGTCTTTCTTGTTAGGGGGGCCCCCAGGGGGGGGGCCCCCAGGGGGGGGGCCCCCAAGGGGGGGGCCCCCATGAGAGAGGGGGCCCCAGAGCGGAGAAGAGGACCCGACGTAGAACCCCTACGCAGCACAGAGTCTGCAACTTCCATAGTAAGAGAAACTGCTGCTGCTGTTGCTGCTGCTGCTGTTGCTGCTGCTGCTGCTGCTGCTGCTGCTGGTGGTTGAGGTGGTGCTGGTGGTGGGGTTGGATGTAGGGGTTCTGCTGCTGCAGCAGTTGCGCTTGTTTCTGCTGCTGCAGTTAACTGCCGTGCTGCAGCAGCTGCTGCTGCGGCTGCTGCTGCTGCTGCTGCTGCTGTTGCTGCTGCTGCTGCTACTTTCTGCTGGCGCCAGCCCCAGCAGATGGCCTGCAGGGGGGCGGCGGTGGCGGCGGTTCTGGGGTGTATGTACACCTCACCGGTGAGGGTTCGCCGGGGGAGGAGCAGAAAAAAAAAAAAACAAAAGTTTGTTTGTTTATTAGTTTTTGTTTATAAAAAGACAAAATTAAATTAAAATAAAATAAAATAAATGAAACAGAAAAAGAAAAAAATACAGCTGCGC
>NW_013573980.1:13154-15937 GCF_000499745.2 Eimeria mitis | reverse complement strand
AAAAGTTTGTTTGTTTATTAGTTTTTGTTTATAAAAAGACAAAATTAAATTAAAATAAAATAAAATAAATAAAACAGAAAAAGAAAAAAATGCAGCTGCGTGGACACGCCGGTCTGGTGGCCTGTATACACCAGAACCATCAAACCCTAAACCCTAAACCCTAAACCCTAAACCCTAAACCCTAAACCCTCTATAAGATGCCAGGGACCTCTAAACTGCAGCCAAAACATAAAATATATTTTATTTTTTCTTTTTAATATAAATATATTCTTCTTTTCTACCCCTGAGGCCCCTGTGTTGCGGTGTACATACACCCCATGCTGTCGGCAGCGGTTCACGCCCAGCCAGGGCCCCTGGGGGGCCCCCCGGGGGCCCCCCAAAATACCTTATTCTTTTCCGTGTGTTACGCCTTTTATATTAAAATATTTATATTCTTTATATTCAAATTAAATTAACAAACACTGTAGAAAGGGGGCCCCCCTCTCCTCTGCAGCAGAACCACCGGGGGGCCCCCCCGACACCGCAGCAGCTCTCAGGTGTACATACACCCCAACTTGTTATACCCTGTTACTGCAGCAGGAGGCCACGGAAATTCTGCTGCTGCTGCTGCTGCTGTAGCAGCAGCAGCAGCAGCAGCAGCAGCAGCAGCAGAGGCGATAGCTCGCAGGCTTTGACTCGAGCTGCAGCAGCAAAAGCAACAGCAGCAACAGCAGCAGCAGCAGCAACAACAATAACAACAACAGCAACACAAGTACTAACTATGAACGCAGCTGAAACTGTTGCTGCTCACGAGGGGGGGCCCCCAGCTGCTGCTTGGTGGGGTGGGGGGCCCCCCTTCATTCCTCCCTGTCACCCTCTCGGGTACTATGGAGAGGGGCCCCCTGAAGGGGCCCCTGGGGGCCCCCCTGGGGGGCCCCCGGGGGGGGCCCCCATGGGGCCCCCCAGGAGTTTTGTTAGGCAGCTAGACATTCCTGCTGTTGGGTTTGAACGGCCTGTCTTTATTACTCGCGGTGCTGCTGCTGCTGCTGCTGCTGCTGCTGCTGCAGCTGCTGCTTCATCTGCCGATGCATCTGCTGCTGGCTCTACTGTTGCTGCTGCTGTTGCTCCAGCTGCTGCTGCTTTTGCTGTCCATGACGCAGCAGCACCAGCAGCAGCAGCAGCAGCAGCAAAAGAAGAAGACTTTGCTGCACGTGTTTGTGTGGGGGCCCTGGTGACGCTGGTACCCCCGGGGCCCCCCACCCCTCCTAGGGGGCCCCCGGGCTCCCCAGGGGCCCCCCAGGTCCTCTGCAGCGGCAGCAGCAGCTGCTGCTGCTGCAGCTACCCTGAAGCAGGAAGGACGGTTTGTCTTTCTTACAATGCTTGGTTTGTGGGGGGCCCCCTGGGGGGCCCCCCACCGGGTCAGCAGACCCCATGGGGGCCCCTGGGGGCCCCCCAGCTGCAGCAAACCCCAGGGGGCCCCCGGGGGGCCCCCCAGGAGCAGCAGACATCTGGGGGCCCCCAGGGGGGCCCCCTGCTGCAGCAAGGACTGCCGAAGGAGGGGCCCTGGAGCAGCAAAGAGCTGCAGCAGCAGCACTTTCAAAAAACTCGTGAGGCCCCTACCTGCTGCTGCTGCTGCTGCTGCTGCTGCTGCTGCTGCTGCTGTTGTTGCTGTTGTTGGTGCTGCTGTCTACGGGGTGTGGGTTTGGTTCGTGCTGCTGCTGCATCTGCTGCTGCATCTGCTGCTGCATCTGCTGCTGCTGCTGCTGCTGCATCTGCTGCTGTCTGTGCTGCTGTCTGTGCTGCTGCTGCTGCTGCTGCTGCTGCTCAGCTGCTGCTGCTGCATCTCTTCTGGTTGCTGCTGTTGGTGATGTCTCGCTGGGGCCTGGGCTCAGTGCGGCTCTGCAGTGCATGCTCCCAGGTACACCCCAAACCCTAAACCCTAAACCCCAAACCCTAAACCCTAAACCCCAAACCCTAAACCCTAAACCCCAAACCCTAAACCCCAAACCCTAAACCCCAAACCCTAAACCCTAAACCCTAGGGTGTAAACCCTCAGTTTCTATTGTTCTGCAGCAAGCCCATAAACCCAAGGGGTATGCGCGTTCTTTCACGATCTAGGGTTTAGGGTTTAGGGTTTAGGGTTTGTAGGGTTGTTGTTGCAGGAGAAGAGTGTTTGTTGCTGCTGGAGGCTGCAGCAGCACCACCGAGGCTGTTGCAGAAACGCAGCTACACCCCCGCAGCAGCAGCAGCAGCAGCAGCGCCAGCAGCAGCACCAGCAGCAGCGCCAGCAGCAGCAGCAGCAGCAGCAGCGCCAGCAGCAGCTGCAGCAGCAGCGCCAGCAACAGCAGCAGCAGCAGCGCCAGCAGCAGCAGCGCCAGCAGCAGCGCCAGAAGCAGCAGCACCAGCAGCAGCACCAGCACCAGCAGCAGCAGCGCCAGCAGCAGCAGCAGCAGCAGCAGCAGCAGCAGGAGCCATGGTGTTGCTGCGTGTTTGTCTGCACTACCAATCGAGGATGAGGCCCCTGGTGTCTCCGTTGTCTCTCTACAGAAACATATACCGCAGCTGTCTCTTTCCTGCAGCAGCAAGAAGACACCGCCGTGCTGCTGCTGCTGTTGCTGCTGCTGCTGCTGCTGCTGCTGGTGCTGCTGCACCAAGAGCAGCAGCAGATGCTGCTGCTGCTGATGCTGAGGAACCCCGTTGCTGCTGCTGCAGCAGCGAAGAAGCATACAGCGGAGCTGACGATCCCGACTCAGACGCATGCAGCAGCGACAGCAGCAGCAGCAGCAGCAGCAGCAGCAACAGCA
>NW_013573980.1:12722-13054 GCF_000499745.2 Eimeria mitis | reverse complement strand
CCTGGTGTCTCCGTTGTCTCTCTACAGAAACATATACCGCAGCTGTCTCTTTCCTGCAGCAGCAGCAGCAGCAATTGTATCAGCATATGGGGTGGCACCCACCCTTCCCGCAGCCCGACCAACATCAACAGCAGCAGCAACACCACCCCCACCCCCACCACCAGCAACAGCAGCAGCAACAGCAGCAGCAGCAGCAGCAACAGCAGCAGCAGCAGCAGCTGCAGCATCTGCAGTGTTTGTATAGAGAGACGAAGAGACAGAGCTGCTCGCTCCTCAGCCTGTCTCCTTAAACACCCCGCAGCATTCTTTGCTCCAACCCAAAACACACACAC
>NW_013573980.1:12009-12700 GCF_000499745.2 Eimeria mitis | reverse complement strand
CGGGGGCCCCCCTGAGGGGGCCCCCCGGGGGGCCCCCCAGGGGCTCTCCCAGGGGCCCACCGAAGGGGCCCCCCAGGGGGCCCCCGAGGGTCTCTCCCAGGGGCCCCCTCACGGGGCCCCCCAGGGGGCCCCCCAGGGGCCCCCCGAAGGGGCCCCCCCACAGGTGCCCACCGAGGGGCCCCCACAGGGGGATGCACAGGGGCCCCCACAGGGCCTCGCTCTGCAGCCCCCACAGGGGCCCCTGTCGGGGGCCCCCCCAAGGGGGCCCCCCGAGGGGGCCCCCCGGGGCCCCCCCGAGGGGCCCCCTGAAGATGGGTGGAGAGTAACGATGGAGTTTTCTGTGTATTTACAGGTATGCTGGTGAATGTTGTTTTGTTTTATATATTTATATATTTATTTGTATTTATTTATTTATTTATTTATTTAGTATTTATTTATTTATTTATTTATTTATTTATTTATTTATTATTTATTTATTTATTTTGTTTATGGACATATTTACGTATTCATATATTTATATATTTATATATTTATATGTTTATAGATTTATATATTTATATATTTTATATATATACATTTATATATATCGTTGTCTTTGTTTGTTTTGTCTCTGTGTCTCTCTCTCTTTCTCTGTTTTTATATTTCTTTTTTTTTTCTTTTTTTCCTTTAGTCTCTTCCTCTGTCTCCGTCT
>NW_013573980.1:11739-11930 GCF_000499745.2 Eimeria mitis | reverse complement strand
TTTTTTTTTTTTTTTTTCTTTCTGTCTCCTTTCTCTCTCTGCCTCCTTCTTTCTTTTTCCAAACCCTAAACCCTAAACCCTAAACCCTAAACCCTAAACCCTAAACCCTCTGTCTCCTCTTCTGCATCTGTCTCCTTTCCCCGCAGGACGGTTCATCTGTCTCCTTTCCCTTTCCCCCTGGGGGCCCCTCT
>NW_013573980.1:9938-11686 GCF_000499745.2 Eimeria mitis | reverse complement strand
GGCCCCCCCCGTCGGGGGGGGGGCCCCCCCTGTACACCTACAGCTACACGCTGGGTGAGGGGGCCCCCCTCTGCCTTGCAGCTGACTTGTGTATCCGTACCCTTTTGCTTCAGGGGCCCCCTATAGATTTGTATGTGGGGCCCCTGTGGGGCCCTGGCTGTATCACAGTGGGGCCCCCCGAGGGGGGCCCCCATATGGGGGCCCCCCCCAGCAGCAGCAGCAGCAGCAGCAGCAGCAGCAGCAGCAGGGGCCCCCATGCATGCAGAGCTGCTGCTGCTTTGGCGTCCCCGCTGCTGCTAGGGAAATGTTTATATATTAGGGGGCTGAAAATACTAGCACTGACACCCCCCCCCAGCAGCAGCAGCAGCAGCAGCAGCAGCAGCAGCAGCAGCAGCAGCAGCAGGTTGCTGCAGAGTCAGCAGCTAAGAAAGGAAGCGAACGAGAAGTTTGTGAGGGGGAAGATGCATGCAGCTTTGGGGCTGTATAGACGCGTAAGTCTAGGGTTTAGGGTTTAGGGTTTAGGGTTTAGGGTTTAGGGTTTAGGGTTTATTATATATGTTTGTTTTCTTCTCTCCTCAGGCTAGTGTAGCTCTCGGGGGGCCCCCCCATGGGGGCCCCTCTGCTCTGTGGGCCCTAAAAAAAATAAAAGAAAACGAAACCCTCACCCTGCTGCGGCTGCGGCGGTATAGAGAAGCTCTTGCATGCACGGAGCAGGCAAGCTGCTGCTGCTGCTGCTGCTGTCGCTGTCGCTGCTGTTGTTGCTGCTGGTGCTGTTGCTGCTGTTGCTGCTGCTGCTGTTGCTGTTGCTGTTGCTGCTGTTGGTGCTGTTGTCGGTGGCGGTCGTGGTTGTGGGGTGGTGCTGCTGCTGTGGTTTCCTGCTGCTGCTGCTGCTGCTGCTGCTGCTGCACCAGGTTGTTCTCTTGCATCCCCAAACCAGTAGCAACAACAACAGCAGCACCACCACCACCACCACAACCACCATCATCTTTTTTATTTTTTTTTCTTTCAGGTGCTGCTGCTGTCTCCCTCCAGCAGCAAAGCAACATACAGCCAAATCAAAGCCCTCGCGGGCCTCCACAGATTCACACAAGCAGAGACACTTGCCCTCCATCATATACACACCCTATACACACAGGGGGCCCCCCAGGGGGCCCCCGGGGGGGCCCCCCAGGGGGGCCCCCAGGGGGCCCCCCGAGGGGCCCCCCAGGGGCACACACACGATCCCCCCGAGGGGGCCCCCCAGGGGGCCCACTGGGGGGCCCCCCAGGGGGCCCCCCAGTGCCCTCCCCAGGGGGCCCCCCAGGGGGGCCCCCAGGGGCCCCAGCAAGGGGCCCCCATGGCAGCAGTATTTTATAAGCTTTTGAATAAGATACGGCATAAGAAAGCTGTTTGGTTGCAGCTGCAGCAGCAGCAGCAACTGCAGCAGCAGCAACAGGAAGAGCAACAGCAACAGCAGCACGAGTATGGAGAACAGCAGCAGCAGCAGCAGCAGCAGCAGCAGCAGGAGCTTACAAAGAGACAGCAGCAACTGGACGCAGCAGAACAGGCTTAAGGCTGATGTCGATATACAGCAGCAGCAGCAGCAGCAGCAGCAGCAGCAAGTTGCCGCTGCTGCTGCTGCTGCTGTTGCTCGGCCTGCGGCCGCAGCTGGCACTGTTGCTGCTGCTGCTGCTGCACCAGCAACAGATACCTACAAACAGCAGCTGGAAGGTCTGCTGCTGCTGCTGCTGCTGCTGCTGTTGCTGCAT
>NW_013573980.1:2469-3224 GCF_000499745.2 Eimeria mitis | reverse complement strand
AAAATAAAAGGGGGAGTAAAGAGAGGAGACAAAAGAGGAGACAGAAGGGGACTGTCTGCTGCTGCAGCAGATAGCAGGTTTAAAAAAGCAGCAAGAAGAGGAGACAAAACGGGGAGACAGCTAGCGCTAGCTAGCCCCTCCCCTGTACTCAGACACAAACGTACGTACACTCTTTATTTTTATTTTTATTTTTTTTCTTTTTGTTTTTGTTTTTTCTTTTGTTTCTCCTTTTTTTTCTTTTTTCTCTCTTTTTGGTTATTCTTTTGTCTCTCTTTTGTCTCCTTTTGTTTCTTTTACTGTCTCCTTTTTCGTCTCCTTTTGTCTCTTCTTTTGTTTCTTTTTTCTCTCCTTTTCTGTCTCCTTCTGTCTCTCCTTTTGTTTGTTTTTTTTCTTTTTTTCTGTTTTCTTTTTTCTGTCTCCTTCTGTCTCCTTTTGTCTGTTTTTTTGTTTTTTCTTTTTCTGTCTCCTTTTGTCTCCTTTTGTTTCTCTTTTGTCTCCCGTCGCTCACCTCTTCTATTTACCCACATTTAAATATACATAAATATATTTAGGAATTAATGTATTTATATATTTTTATTTATTTATTTATTTATATATTTTATTTATTTATTTATTTATATATTTTATTTATTTATTTATTTATTTACATGTATTATATAGATATATTAATGATTTACTATTTATATATTTTAATTAATTTATTTATTTATATGTATTATATAGATATATTTATTTATATATTTATTTATATATTC
>NW_013573980.1:1505-2454 GCF_000499745.2 Eimeria mitis | reverse complement strand
TTTTTTTTTTTTTTTTTTTTTTTTTTTTTTTTTTTTTTTTTTTTTTTTTTTTTTTTTTTTATAAACAGAAAACCGGCACTACCGTCTGCCGTCTACCTACGCATTGGGTTCTCCCTTGCCTGCCTCTTTGCTGCCTATATCTGAGCCGTTGCTGCTAGCAGCACAGCAGCAGCAGCAGCAGCAGCAGCAGCAGCAGGCGGCAGCAGCAGCAGCAGCAGCAGCAGGAGACACAGCAGCAGCAGCAGCAGCAGCAGCAGCAGCAGCAGCAGAAGATAACTCTATAAACAAACCAACCCGCAGCAACTTCTGCTTCATCAGGAGGAGAGGGCGAGGGGGCCGTCTATGGATAGACAGGCTACCCTATAAACCCCACCAGCACGAGCAGCAGCAGCAGCAGCAGCAGCAGCAGCAGCAGCAGCAGCAGCAAGAGCAGCAACAGCAGCAGCAGCAGGGAGGGGGGAAGAGGGCCCCCCGCATGTGGGGTAACGGCCAAGACAGCAGCAGCAGCAGCAGCAGCAGCAGCAGCAGGATATCCTTCAACCCGTTTGACTATAGAGGAGCAGCAGCCGACGGAGCAGCAGCAGAAGCAGACCCAGCAGCAGCAGCAGCAGCAGCAGCAGCAGCAGCAGCAGCAGCAGAAGCAGAGACAGGAGACAGTATATGTGAAATAGAAAAGGAGACACCTGACTTTGAGCCCCCTTTTGCTTCTGCTGCTGGGGCCCTAGACCCAGACAACTGCGGAGGTAAACTCTCCTGCTGCAGCAGCAGCAGCAGCAGCAGCAGTAGCAGCAGCAGTAGCAGTAGCAGAAGCAGCAGCAGTAGTAGCAGTAGCAGTAGCAGCAGCAGTAGCAGCAGCAGTAGCAGCAGCAGCAGCAGCAGCAGCTGCTGCAGCAGCAGCAGCAACAGCAGAAGTGTACATTCACATACACAGAACAATAGAAGAAGACAT
>NW_013573980.1:1109-1405 GCF_000499745.2 Eimeria mitis | reverse complement strand
CTGGGGCCCTAGACCCAGACAACTGCGGAGGTAAACTCTCCTGCTGCAGCAGCAGCAGCAGCAGCAGCAGCAGCAGCAGTAGCAGCAGCAGTAGCAGTAGCAGAAGCAGCAGCAGTAGTAGTAGTAGCAGTAGCAGCAGCAGTAGCAGCAGCAGTAGCAGCAGCAGCAGCAGTAGCAGCGACAGTAGAGCAGCAGCAGCTGCAGCAGCAGCAGCAACAGCAGAAGTGTACATGCACATACACAGAACAATAGAAAAAGACACACCGTTGCTGCTATATATCATCATAAGCTGCGGT
>NW_013573980.1:738-851 GCF_000499745.2 Eimeria mitis | reverse complement strand
CTGCTGCTGCTGCTTGTGTTGCGATTTGCTGTTTCAGGCTTTCATCTATTCTCTATACACATGTATCTGCAGGAGCAGCAGCAGCAGCAGCAGCAGCAGCAGCAGCAGCAGCA
>NW_013573980.1:0-282 GCF_000499745.2 Eimeria mitis | reverse complement strand
TTTTTTTTTTTTTTTTTTTTTTTTTTTTTTTTTTTTTTTTTTTTTTTTTTTTTTTTTTTTGTCTCCTTTTCTTCTTTTCTTTTGTCTCCTTTTGTTATTTTCTTTTGTCTCCTTTTGTCTCCTTTTATTTTTTTCTTTTTTTTGTCTCCTTTTGTTTTTTTTTCTTTATGTATGTGTGCTGCTGTTTTTGTTTGTTTCTCTTTTGCTTCTAGTTAATATAATTGTATTAAATAAACAAAAAATAAAATAAAATAAAATAAAAATAAAATAAAATAAAAATAA
>NW_013573979.1:1929-3585 GCF_000499745.2 Eimeria mitis | reverse complement strand
CACTGCCAGCGTTCTTCTTTTGCTGGGGTGTATACGCAGCTCCGCGGGAGAGGAAACCTCCTTCATTCTAATGCTCTTCCTTGCTGCCTCAGGCACCAACTAAATAAATTACACCCTCCTGCTGCTGCTGCTCCTGCTGCTGCTCCTGCTGCTGCTGCTCCTGCTGCTGCTGGTGCTGCTGGCGGTGGTGCTGGTGGTGGTGGTGCTGGTGGTGGTGGTGCGCGTGCTGCTGCTGTGGTTGCTGCTGCAGAGGCAGGTAATGCTGCTGCGGAAAACGGTGCTGCTGCTGCTGCAGCTCCTGCTGCAGCTAGTTCTGCTGCTGAAGCTGCTGCTGCTGCTGCTGCATCTCCTGCTGCTCCGGCTGTGCCTCCTGCTGCTGTAAGTGCAGCAGAAGCAGCTTCTACCGATGCAACAGCACCAGCAGCAAAAGCAGCAGCAGCAGCAGCAACAGCAGCAGCAGCACCAGCAGCAACAGCAGCAGCAGCAGCAACAGCAGCAGCAGCAGCAGCAGCAGGAGTATCTGAGAGTACACCTCTATCTCTTCTTCCTTATGGTGCTTTATCGGGTTTGCTGCAGCAGCTGCTGCAGCAGTGTTTATATAAGTTTGGGGGTTTTCGGTGGGTGCGAGCGCGCGTGCTGCTGCTGCAGCAGCTGCTGCCGCTTATTGCTGCTCTTTGGTGTCGGTGGGGGTTCGTTCCTTCTATCCAGCTGCTGCTGCTGCCTCGTGCTGCAGCAAGAATCAGAGATCTGCTGCTGCGCTCTGATGAGCTTTCGCTTGCGTGGAGACTCTGCAGCAGCTACTTTCGTGCTGCGCTGCTGCTCGTACAGCAGCAGCAGCAGCAGCAGCAGCAGCAGCAGCAGCAGCAGAAAATGCTGATGCCAAGGAGTGCGCATGCAGCTGCTAGCACGCCCCGTACGGCGGGGGGTGTTGCTGCTGCTGCTACTGGTGCTGCTGCTGCATCAACTGCAGCAACAGCAGCAGCAGCAGCAGCAGCAACAGCAGCAGCAGCTTGCTCAGGCAAAGAACACACAACCGCACTACCAACAGCAGCAACAGCAGCAGCAGCAGCAGCAGCAGAACCAGCACAACAATCTCAAACAACAACAGCAGCATCAACAGCAACACCACCACCACCACCACCACAAACAGCAGCAGCAGCAGCAGCAGCAGCAGCAGCAGCAGATGCTGATGAGAGACTAGCAGAGACAATAGGCAGTCTGCGTTTCTATCCCTTAATGGAGGTCCGGGTTGTATCGCTTTGTCGTTTGGGGCTGTTTGCTGCTGCTCGTGCTGCTATGCATGCAGCATTGTCTTTGAATATAGAGCAGCATCTGCTGCAGCAGCACCTGCTGCAGCAGCAACTCATACAGCAGCACCAGCAGCAGCAGCAGCTGCTGCAGCACCAACTTGCTGCAACCGCTGCTGCAGCACAGCTGCAGCAAGACAACGAAACAGCAGCTCAAACCAGCAGCAGCTCACTGCAGCACAAGCACTTTCTGCTGCCCGCGCAGCAGCAGCAACAGCAGCAGCAGCAGCAGCAGCAGCAGCAGCAGCAGAAAGAATATTATCTTGCTGCTGAAGCTGCTGATGACGTGCTGCAGCAGCAGCTAACTGCAGCACTCGTAAAGACAGCGAAGCGCTCCCGCGCCACTGCT
>NW_013573979.1:1637-1899 GCF_000499745.2 Eimeria mitis | reverse complement strand
AACGACTGCAGCAGCAGCAACCAGCAGCAGCAGCAGCAGCAGCAGCAGCACCACCCGTCGTCGCGGTGGAGCAGCAGCAGCAGCAGCAGCAGCAGCAGCAGCAGGATTCGTCCCTCTCTCATCTGGCTTATCAACCTCTGCATCCGTTCCTCCCCCTCAGCAGCAGCAGCAGCAGCAGCAGCAGCAGCAGCAGCAGCAGCAGCAGCAGCAGCTGAGCAGCAGCTGCTTGGCTGCTTTAGAAGCAGGTATACTGAAACCCCAA
>NW_013573979.1:1071-1537 GCF_000499745.2 Eimeria mitis | reverse complement strand
CTGCTGCTGCTGCTGCTGCTGCTGGTCATCGGAGCGTTGCTGCACAGTCTGCAGCAAAGCAAGGAACTGCAGCAGCAGCAGCAGCAGATGCAGCAGGAACGACTGCAGCAGCAGCAACCAGCAGCAGCAGCAGCAGCAGCAGCAGCACCACCCGTCGTCGCGGTGGAACAGCAGCAGCAGCAGCAGCAGCAGCAGCAGCAGGATTTGCCCCTCTCTCATCTGGCCTATCAACCTCTGCATCCATTCCCCCCCCTCAGCAGCAGCAGCAGCAGCAGCAGCAGCAGCAGCAGCAGCTGAGCAGCAGCTGCTTGGCTGCACTCGAAGCAGGTATACTGAAACCCCAAGCTGCTTCTGCTGCTGCTCTTTGTCTCTTTCTGCGTGGCGTCTCCTTTCTGCAGCAGCACAGAAGAATATATAAATTACCCTTTACTCAGCCTGTTGCTGCGTTGCTGCTGCCGCCGTCGCC
>NW_013573978.1:1188-3587 GCF_000499745.2 Eimeria mitis | reverse complement strand
TATATATATATATATATATATATATATATATATATATATATATATATATATATATGTATATATATAATATACATAAACTCTATTGTTATTTATACTAACAAAATAATTTTTTCTTTTTGTATACGTAAACCAAAGTATTTCATCTATTTCCTTTCAATAAAAAGCTATTTCTTTTCAATAGAAAGCTATTCTAACCCTAAACCCTAAACCCTAAACCCTAAACCCTAAACCCTAAACCCTAGATCCGTGAGCGTTGAGTAGGGTAAGCTGTTGGTGGTTTATATAGAGGAGCAAGCTGTGATGATCTAGTATTTGTAGGGTTAAAATTTACAAAAAAAATATAATAATTTATTGAAAATATATTTAAATTTGTTTTTTTTTTGCTTTTGTTTGGGGTGTATGTGCAGCTGTTGGTTCTGCCGGGCGGTCTGATGAGATACAATGGTCTTGCTGCTGCTGGTGAGCGGCGCAGGATGAAGGATACCGAGAAAAAAGGAGAAATTTGTGTATAAAAAACAAAAGTATTCAATATTTTGAATATAAATTTGTTTTTTTCTCGAAAAAAGAAGAAAAAAAAACCAAAATTCCTTAGGTTTCTGCTGCGTTGCACTGTGTGTGTTCGCCGAGGGCTGGTGACAGACACACTCACACTGCATGAGGGTTTAGGGTTTAGGGTTTAGGGTTTAGGGTTTTGTAAGTTTTGTGTGAAAGTGTTCGAAATTCTTTGACATTTTCATCAAATATTTTGGTGGAGAGTAGAAAAAAGAAGTATATTTGTGTTTTTTTTCTGTTTCTGTGCATATATAGGGTTGTATAGGTTTCGCTGTTTCAGATTGCTTTCATCCGCCGGCCTTGTATTTTGGCCCGATCTTCACGGAAACTCGGTGTTTTTTTTCGTTTTTTCGTTGAAAATAGTTGAATTATAATATTTTCTTTGATTTTATTCAAAAAAAATGGGTCGGGGAGGCGGAATATGCAGCAAAGTGGGCGGACGTGAAAACCCTGCAATTGCAGCTTGGGCTGTATCTGCAACTTTGATGGCTGCTACATCTATGACTCTTTTTCTTCTCGCAGAAGCAACACAATTAACAGATACTGCAGGAAAAGGATTAAACCCAGAAGAATATGGAGAAGTAATGTTTGTATCTCGCGCAACATTCCTAGGTTTAGGTGGTTTGCATGCTGTATTGTTTATATGTTCATGTATAATAACTATATTAGGTTATTTCTTTTGGTCTCAGCTTCTTTGTTTTGCTTGTCCTTTAGTTATATTAAACCAAATAGCATGTATTGTAACTTCTGCTTTTGGTGGATATATGTTGCATTGTGTATATAACCATAGAACAGAACAAATAGATATAGCTAGGTTAGGTGGTATATCTCCATCTATAGATTTTTCTGTTTCTTTTGTTGATTCACATGCATCATTAATTTTATTTATTTCTATTGCTTCTCTTTGTTCTCTTTCTCCTTTATCTAGAGCTGGCACCATAGATGAAAAAGGTACTATGGTAGATATTATGTTACATTTACCTACTATCACCGGGTGTATAGGCATGTCTGGTTTATTTATTTTTCCGTCTCGAGAAAAATTTTATATAATTATGGGTTCTTTATGGTTATTATTATCTATATTAGCATGTATATTAATATATCTACAAAAATATAATTCATTTATCAGTAGAATAGCTACATTTATATTCTCTTTTTATTATATTTTTGTTTTTCTTTTTTCTATTATTTCTATTGTTATATGTGGTAAACATTATATAGGGGGAAGAAACCAAGTTATAGATTATGTACGTACAGCAGCAATATATAAACCCCAATATTTAAAAAACATGAATGATGATGATTACTATTTATATAAAAATTATATTATACAAAATGAGGGTGGGTACAGTCTTGCTGCTATTCTGCTTTCTTCGCTTTTATTTATTTATTCTTTTATGGGCGCCCTCTTCTCTTTACGCGCCCTTATAGGCGGCTCTGACGCACTAAGGAGAGATATTTCGGGCTCATCCAGCGATAAAGATTAAATACAATAAATACTGCTGCTGCAGCAGCAGCAGCAGCAGGAGATGCAGCAGCAGCAGCAGCAGGAGATGCAGCAGCAGCAGGAGATGCAGCAGCAGCAGGAGATGCAGGAGATGCAGCAGATGCAGCAGCTGCAGCAGCTGCAGCAGCAGCAGCAGGAGATGCAGCAGCAGCAGGAGCAGCAGCAGGAGATGCAGCAGCAGCAGCAGCAGCAGAGGGAAGGATACACACGGAAATAACGAGGGGTAGGAACGCCAGAAACTGCAGCAGCAGCAACTGTAGCAGCAGCTGCAGCTACTGCAGCAGCAGCAGCAGCAGCAGCAACCGCAGCAGCAGCTACTGCAGCAGCAGCTACTGCAGCA
>NW_013573978.1:927-1088 GCF_000499745.2 Eimeria mitis | reverse complement strand
AGCAGCAGCAGCAGCAGCAGCAACCGCAGCAGCAGCTACTGCAGCAGCAGCTACTGCAGCAGCAGCAGCATGAACAGCAGCAGGAGCAGCAGCTGGTGCAGCAGCAGCTGCTGCTGCTCTGGTTGCGATCGCAGCTGCAGCAGCGGCAGCAGCAGCAGCAG
>NW_013573978.1:488-827 GCF_000499745.2 Eimeria mitis | reverse complement strand
GACGCACTAAGGAGAGATATTTCGGGCTCATCCAGCGATAAAGATTAAATACAATAAATACTGCTGCTGCTGCTGCAGCAGCAGCAGCAGGAGGAGATGCAGCAGCAGCAGCAGGAGATGCAGCAGCAGCAGCAGCAGGAGGAGATGCGGCAGCAGCAGCAGCAGCAGGAGATGCAGCAGATGCAGCAGCAGCAGAAAGTGCAGCAGCTGCAGCAGGAGATGCAGCAGCAGCAGCAGCAGCAGCAGGAGATGCAGCAGCAGCAGCAGCAGCAGACGGAAGGATACACACGGAAATAACGAGGGGTAGGAACGCCGGAAACTGCAGCAGCAGCTACTGCA
>NW_013573978.1:0-349 GCF_000499745.2 Eimeria mitis | reverse complement strand
CAGCAGCTGGTGCAGCAGCAGCTGCTGCTGCTCTGGTTGCGATCGCAGCTGCAGCAGCGGCAGCAGCAGCGGCAGCAGCAGCGGCAGCAGCAGCAACAGCGGCAGCAGCAACAGCAGCAGCAGCAGCAGCAGATGTACAGAGACTCTCCCAGTAGCTAAAGTCGTAGAGAATAAATGCAGTAGCAGCTGCAGCAGCAGCAGCAGGAGCAGCAGCAGCAGCAGCTGCTGCAGCAGCAGCTGCAGCAGCAGCAGCAGGCCTGTTCCTTCGCCCCATGAAACTATCGGATAAATAAAATAAATAAAGTAAAATAAATAAATAAATAAATAAATAAAATAAATAAAATAGAAT
>NW_013573977.1:1384-3678 GCF_000499745.2 Eimeria mitis | reverse complement strand
TATGAAGGGCAGCATGCGTCGCCACAGCAGCATGCTGCAGCAGCAGCAGCAGCAGCAGCAGCAGCAGCAGGAGCAGCAGCAGCAGCAGCAGGAGCGGTATAAGAGTGTGATGAGCAGCAGCAGCAGGAGGAGGAGAAGCAGCAGCAAAAGGAGAAGCAGCAGCAGCAGGGTACGGTATGTTTCTACTGTACCCTTTGTCGATCCTCTCTCCTTTAAGCCCCCCCCACAAAAAAAAAAAATAATGAAGACAGCATGGGCTGTATATGGTAGGCCGCAGCCAGAGAGAGGTAGACACAAGAGATATTCTGCTGCTGCTGCTGCTGCTGCTGCTGCTGCTGCTGCAGCACAAGAAAATAAACTTGACTTTATAGATAAAGCTATAGATAATATTTATACTATTGTTGTGGGGCCCCCACCAGATGCAGCGTCTTCATCAGCACCAACAGAGAGAGAACAACATGCATCTCCTCCTGCTGCTGCTGCTGCTGCTGCTGCTGCTGCTGCTGCTGCTGGTAGTTCTCCTCATCTGCTGCCAGCACACTACCAGCAGCAAGTCAAAGAAGCAGCGCATGCATTTGCTGCTGGAGGGAGGCCCCCCGTACAGCCCCGCCATCTATCCAGGGGCCCCTCTCCTGATTCTGCTGCAGCAGCAACAGCAGCAGCAGCAGCAGCAGCAACAGCAACAGCAGCAGCAGCAGAGGGGGAGGAGGGGCCCCCAGGGCAGCATAAGAAGCCGCCGATGAGGCGATCGCATCACCGCCCACTCGAAGCAGAGGGTACGGGGGCCCCCTGGGGGCAAAGGGGGGGGGCCCCCGCCCCCTAGGGGCCCCTTCTCGTGTGTATCGGATAGCAGTTCTGTGCGTAGTTTGCCTCTAGACCTAACAAAAGTAAAAAACAAACATGCAACGGAGACAGTCCCTAGCCTGTCTCCTTTTGAACTAAAAAAACTACAAGAGGAGACACACACAGATACCTCTGACGATGAACCCTCTCCACTCCACTCACCAACCACATACCCTGGGGGGCCCCCCAGGGCGGGGGCCCCCAGGGGGAAGAGGGGCCCCTATGGGCGGGGGGCCCCCAGGGGGGCCCCCAAGGGGGCCCCCCCATGATGAGGAGAATGGGGCCCTTGAGGGTTTGCCTTTGAGTCCCCCTGAATCTGTTGGTGGTGTGTTTGGGTTAGGAGGAGAAAGGAGACAGTTGTGGGGTGAAAAGGAGACAGCAGAAAAAGAAAAAGAAAAAGAAAAAGAAAAAGAAGAGACAGAAGAGGAGACAGAAGGAGAAGACAATGGTACTTCTTTGTTTACATCCTGGATACCCTCTGACCTCTTACCATGGCAGCATAAAACAAAAAACAAAAATAAATATAAAAACAACACACACACAGATGAGGAGGGGGGCCCCCTAGGGGGAGAGAAAGAAGGAGAGGGGGGCCCCCCAGAGGGGGGGCCCCCAGGGGGGCCCCCTCAAGAAGAACATAGGGAAATGCCTAGGACCCCTAAAGCAGCAGAAGAGATAATAAAGGAAGCAGCAGCTCTCCCCTGGGGGGCGTTGATGCGACAGCCTAAGCGCCAGCAGCAGCAGCAGCAGCAGCAGCAGCAGCAGCAGCAGCAACAGCAGCAGCAGCAGCAGCAGCAGTATGGGGTGAAGGCTGCACAGCACAGCAGCAGCTCAAAGAAGGGGCCCCCACCCCCCCCATCAACTGCATGGGGCCCCCCAGCAGCAGCTGCAACTCGCGCATCACTGCAGCAGCAGCAGCAGCAGCAGCAGCAGCAGCAGCAGCAGAGGGGGCCCCCTCCTCCCCCGAAGAAAATCATAAAGGGAGGGGGCGGGGGGCCCCCAGGGTCTCTAGAGGGTACAAAGGCTAGTACCCATACGAGGGGGCCCCCCGCCAGCAAGGTGAAGGGGGGCCCCCAGGGGGGCCCCCAGGGGCCCCCCCCCCTGTTGCAGCAGCAGAAGCCAGCAGCAGCAACAGCTGGCCGCTGCAGCATCAGCAGCAGCAGCAGCAGCAACCGCAGCAGCAACAAGAACCGCAGCAGCAGCATCAACAACAACAGCAGCAGTAGCAGCAGAAGTGCTTCTCCTGTTGCTGCTGTTCCTGCTTTTGCTGCTCCTGCTGCTGCTGCTGTTCCTGCTGCTGCTGCTGCTGCTGCTGCTGCTCCTGCTGCTGCTGCTGCTGCTGCTGTCTCCTTAAAGCCCCTAAGAGAGTTTCCGGGTGTCTCCGTTAACTTTGATGGTCTATGGAGGATATGGCTGCAGCAGCAGCAGCTGCAGCTGCAGCAGCAGCAGCAGCA
>NW_013573977.1:832-1163 GCF_000499745.2 Eimeria mitis | reverse complement strand
GCTGCAGCATCAGCAGCAGCAGCAGCAGCAACCGCAGCAGCAACAAGAACCGCAGCAGCAGCAGCAGCAGGAGACCCTGTTTCTGCCTGAAATGCTGTCTGCTGCAGGAGGAGATCACCAAACAAAAGCAGCAGCAGCAGCAGCAGCTCAGCACAGCAGCAGCATCAACAAAAAAGAAAAAACAACAAAGATAGAGGAGGAGGGGGGCCCCTATAGGGGGCCCCCACAAACATACAGCGTACTACTGAACCCTAAGCAAGCAGAAGAGGGAGACCTAGTCTACCAAGTATACAGACAAACCCCTGCTGCTGATGCTGCTGCTGCTGCTGCT
>NW_013573977.1:644-732 GCF_000499745.2 Eimeria mitis | reverse complement strand
GTTTCTGCCTGAAATGCTGTCTGCTGCAGGAGGAGATCACCAAACAAAAGCAGCAGCAGCAGCAGCAGCTGCTGCAGCAGCAGCAGCT
>NW_013573977.1:0-544 GCF_000499745.2 Eimeria mitis | reverse complement strand
GCAGCAGCAGCAGCAGCAGCAGCAGATGAAGACTATACGAATATATTGTTGCAGCAGGGGGCCCTAGAAACGGGGGGCCCCCCTGTTTCAGCATTTGCTGCTAAGGAGCCGCTAAGTCCTGCTGCTGCTGCTGCTGCTGGGGGAGCAGCAGATGCACACCAAGGGTTCGATTGTCTTTGGCGTTTAATGCAGCAGAATAGGCTGCAGCAGCACTAGTGAGGTGTATATACACCTCAGTTTTTTGTCTCTTTTAGGGTTTTTATTTATTTATTTATTTATTTATTTATTTATTAATTTATAAATATATACTGTCTCTTATAGGGCCCCCGATGAGCTGAGCTGTCTATACACCCCATATTCCGAGGGTTTAGGGTTTAGGGTTTAGGGTTTTAGGCTTTCTAGGGTTTAGGGTTCTTGCTTGTCTCTCTCTCTATTATATATATATCCTAGTTATATATTTATATAACATATATAATATATATATATACATATACATATATATATATATATATATATATATATATATATATATATATATATATAT
>NW_013573976.1:2474-3498 GCF_000499745.2 Eimeria mitis | reverse complement strand
TGTGTGTGTGTGTGTGTTTATGTGTGTATATATGTGTGTATATGGAGAACAAATAACAAAGAAAAAAGATAAAGAAATAAAACAAAAACCAAACAAAACAAAATAAATAAATAAATAAATAAATAAATAAATAAAACAAAATGAATAAATACATAAATAAATAAATAAAACTAAATAAATAAATAAATAAATAAATAAATATATTTATATTCTTACTAGTAAAATACCATACATTACATGTTCATCATCAGCAGGTGCACATACACCCCAAATAACGAAAAAAAAAGATAGAGAAACAGAACAAAAACCAAATAAAACAAAACAAAGTAAATAAATAAATAAACAAAATAAATAAATAAATAAATAAATAAAATAAATAGATAAATATATTTATATTCTTACCTGTAAGATAATTAGCAAGAGCATCGAACCAAACATACAAAACATGTGCACATACACCCCAAATAACGAAAAAAAAAGATAGAGAGATAAAACAAAAACCAAATAAAACAGAATAAAAAACTAAACAACAAAATAAATAAATAAATAAATAAATAAATAAATATAATATATTTATATTCTTACCTGTAAGATAATTAGCAAGAGCATCGAACCAAACATACATAACATGTTTTTCATCACCAGGTACAGGTACACCCCAAATAACGAAAAAAAAAGATAGAGAGATAAAACAAAAACCAAATAAAACAGAATAAAATAAATAAATAAATAAATAAATAAATAAATAAACGTACCCGTAAGATAATTAGCAAGAGCATCGAACCAAACATACATAACATGTTTTTCATCACCAGGTACAGGTACACCCCAAGAAAAAGAAGAACGAGAACAGCTGAGGTCCTGTAGCGGCTCCTTCAATCTATTTAATATTTCTTTTCTTTTTTCTGGCGGATATATAAACTCAGGATGCTTCTCTATATGTTCTATTAGCGCGGATTGATACCTGGTGTGTATACACACACACACACATATTTATTTTTTTTTTTGTTTTTTTGGTTTTTTG